>NC_140591.1:131606599-131834269 GCF_964204655.1 Triturus cristatus | reverse complement strand
CTGAATGCTTCATGGGAGGCAGACACACAAGAATAAAGAGGAAGCCACGAGTCAGTAGCAGGGACTTGAAGTAGGTTAGAAAGCAATCCAATCACGAGCGACCGACAAACCCAAAGTCCATTCTAAGTATTTGTGCTGGTGTTGGTTACAACGCTGTCTGTGGGGAGGCCACAAAACTTGCCTTGCGACCAAGTTCCTTGGATCCACCCATGCAGTGGTACACGCGTGAGTTCATCTCTCATACGAGCCCAGGTGGCCACATGTTCTGGAAGCTTGCTTCAATGTATATCCAGTCCTCATGATAAGCAGCAGCGGCCGGCACAGGTAAACTCGGTGGGCAGCAGGGTGGGGCGGGCTGGGAGTAGGAGGAAGTCGGCAGACGATGGAATAGGTATAGTTAAATAACACCTATTCCGTTTTTTGTCGGATCCCTCCACCCCCCCGCCGCGGTCTGCCCTGAGCCACCGCCTCACCGTGCTTACCGGTGCCGGCCACTGCTGATGATAAGGCTCCCTAGATGAGACAATAGGTTGCAATATCTGGCTTTTGGATCCGATTGTGGGTTTAAACCTACAAAAGGGCTAATATCCTAGAGGGAGAATTAAATCATCTCAGGAGGTTAAACTAAAATATCAAGACATGTGCAACTGGACTTAGAGCTAAAATCACATGTGGAAAATATCGGCAGACCCCCTATTCCAGCAAGCGAGTTGATGATCAGAGGAGTGGTCTGGTGGAAGATCAGGAGCAATTCTTCCCCCAACATATTTTTGTGAATTAATTTTGCAGCACAATTTTCTAACTATAATGTATAATAGACATTGGTTGCTAGTTGCAGTGTGGCCATACTGAGCTAACTTCTTTGTGTAGCACAAATTATCATATTGTAGCCTTAAAGGCCCTGAATCCAAGTTATATGCCCGAGCACCAGGTGATGGCATAAAACGAGGCTGAGGGACTTTAACAACTGGTATAGACCGAGGCAAAATGGCTATAATGCTATTAGAACATTCTACCTATACGGGTAGAATGTTCTAAATTAAAAAGGGAGAAACCCTTTTGAAATGCTGAAGCTCTGGGCTTCTACCAGCCATTATAAGCCCGGAGCTACCCCACTGCCTTCAATAGAGCTCTCAACATTACAATGTTCTAATGCCATGTAAAAATTTTGGGGCATATTATCAAGACAGGCGATAAAATTATCGCCACTTTAGCGGCAGAAAACTGCAGCTAAAACGGCGATAATGGGCTTGATAATATGCTCTATGGAATTCCAATTAAAGCCCATGTTAAATGTGAAGGACATCTAACCTGGGCTTCAATTGGAAGTCCATAGAGCATATTATCAAGCCCATTATCGCCATTTTAGCGGCAGTTTTCTGCCGCTAAATTGGCGATAATTTTATCGCCTGTCTTGATAATATGCCCCATAGTCTTTGAGCTTTCACAAAATTTATTTACACAGATATTTCTTGATTGTTACAGGTAATGACCAACAAAGTGAAGGAACACAGGTCCTCTTTTAGGGACGCTAGGCAGTTCTTAGTATATTTCACTACGCCTTTCAAAGTTGCGAGTCGGGGGACGTCTAGAGCATGTTCAGGATAGATTTGCTCCATTGTGTAGTTAATTAATATTATAAATGTCATTTGGTTTAACTCTGAGATGTTTCCGCTTTCCCCAGTTTGTCCCAAGACACACCTTTGGGAACTGGAACCAATAAGTGTAATGATTTTGGCCTCCACTTCCACTCTTTTACATATGTATGTTTGCGTGTGACACAGCACACATCTAGCAAGCATAGATGCAGAATACAGTGTGGAGGTTTGCAGTAGAGAGGGAACGGGTGTTGATTTGTAGCTTCAGAGAGGATGAAGGCACCAACCATGGAAGTGTCAAAGGTCCTTGTGTAGGATGATTTTAAAGGAGTGTAAGTGGAGACACTCAACGGATGGAGTTGCATCTGGCTGATTACCCTGTGATGAGATGTTGCTTGAAGAGATTGGTTGCTTGCAGAACTAGAGAGTGGCAGATCAGGACCGGGTCCACAAAGACTTCACTTCTTGCTTCCATCCGCATTTCAGACATCTCTCCTGCAGCTGCAGCTCAGATGCATAGTGATTTTTGAGTCTCTTTCTTCACCTTTAGAGTCAGTGACCGACTGGAGAATCTACCCCGCCTATCACACTTGAATGATTCCATCAGAAAATCAATTGGAAAACAGCGGTAAAAAATGGCATTCTTATAAAAATTCATTGCGGCGCCCCAGGGAGAATTTAAGCAATTCTTTTATATTCCCTGTTTAGTTAAAAAACGGAAGCATCTCCGTTTACTCACAGAAGAGCAGCAAATCAATACTGAGCAGGTCTTTTTAAGAGAGGATGTTTAAGGTGACTTAAGGAGTCAGGCGAGTCTGACAGAGACAGGCGAGGAGGCTATTATCATCAATGCGTGGGCCACAGGGATTTATTCAAGAGAGCACTATCTGTGCTACATTACCACTGCATGACAGAAACACTGCCTATCTTTGACGAATAAGTGAAGGCAACGAGGAGCAAAACTTACAACATCGTCATACACAATGATATTATTTGCATGACAAAGACCAGATTCAAGTTACATATATTAACTCATTTTATAAGAAAAAGAGGGTCATATGGACATCTAAGATATGTTTTTTTTTTACAATTAACGTTTGTCAGTGATTTATTTTTCAATTGATATGCTAAAACATGATAAAATAGCCATAGTTCATGCAGTAGTCTCTATTTCAATTGTAGCAATTTTCACAGTTGTTTCTTGTTGGCCGTCAACACGTTTCAAAGAGTAAGTCTTATTTTTATAAAGGAAAAGGAGTGCATCTAGCAATAGTACAGGCAAAAAAACCACAACTGGAATCACAGTCTTTAAGCAATACATCATATTGATAAATATATCTTCCACTTTTCCGTTTCTACTGATTTTTACAGATAAATACAGACAGAAAACAGTCTTGTTCCTTTTATGTATTTATTTTTAAAAGCAGAAAAATACAGAAAATTTTACTACTTGTAAGCGACTCTCCTTGTTGTCCTTCATGAATTCCAGAGATAGAAACCATGGGAATTTAAAAACAGGATGAGATTCCCTTAAAAACAGGAATACGTCAACAAATATTTGTATATAATGTTAAAATCTACTTGTTGGTGTAGTACTTTGTTATATTTGAGTGCTAAAACATGACAGTCTTCAAAGTATGAGTGCATCTTTGTCAGTCAAATAAATGTGGAAATGCACCCTTCATCAACTCCATTTAGTCTTACAACATAAAATAAATATGGATAATTAATGAGGGAAATGTTAAAAAAATAAAAACCATAAAACTGGGAGCACTATTCATAAATCAATAAGGATAAATCAATAAGGTTAAATCAATAAGATTAAATCTCAATTCAAGGTACTTTAAAGACCCATTGAATATGAGCTTACTTTAAAATTCCTCAAGTTTACTGAGGCCCATGATAAGGCATATTAGGAGAGGTAAATATGCACGCGACCGCTTCCAAGTAAAAAGTCTGTCTTCATCTGCTATTACTATTACACCTGTGATCACCATCCTGTATTAATCACCTCTTCCCTGAGGTGTTTTGCACCACATTTAGATTAGGAGGCTCTTTCAGAATAGGTTTCACTTGGTTTTTCCACTTGCCATTTTGTCAATATGTTTAGTTTTACACTTATTTTGCTATGTGTGTATTAACCCCTTCAGCGCTCATGACGGAACCACTCCATCATGAGCCACGGGTGCCGTGTGCTCATGACGGAGTGGTTCCGTCATGCTGCGGCCGTTGGCCGCCGCTCCTCCCACGCTGCGCTGATTCCCCGCCTGTGCGGGCGATTAGCGCAGTGGGCGGAGTCATGACAGAACCACTCCGTCATGAGCACAGCTCAATCGTGGCTCATGACGGAGTGGCTCCGTCATGAGCACAGCGCCACCGTGCTGCCCCCAAACCCCCCCCCAGCGCCGCGGCGGAATTCCTGCCGCGGCGAAGGGGTTAAATGTCTGACTGAACAATGATTTTCAATTCCTGACTGAACAATAATTTACAAATTCTGACAGAACTATGATTTACAATTTCTGACAGCAGTAAAGCTCTGACTGAACAATGATTTACAGAGTGTTATTTGTTATGTGGCTGAGTTTTGGTGTGGCATGGGAAAGCATCTCCAATCTTTGGATTGCTCTGCCTTGGTCCCCAGAGAGTCAAGTACTAAACAGGGGAATTTGCTCCCCTATTAGAGGGTCCACAGAATGGGGGGGGGGGCACAGGATACCAGAGGCAAAAAGCCCTAGTATATAGACATGGGGTTGAGTAATTTTTGATTGCTCTAGGTCCTCCAATCTGAAATTCTGACAACAATGTGAACAAGAAAGCACCCAGACCCAGCAAAAGATCACTGTGAATATTCCAAAATAAACACAATATGAATTAATACAATCATCAGAATATAAGTGTGTTTTGCATTTTTTTTAACACTGAACACTTATGCCTTCAAAGGGTGATTTTACACTGTGTCTTTTCAAAAGTTGAATAAACAAAAGTGATGTGCGGTGAGGGGAAATTTAATGCCATTTAGGAGAAGATAGAAGATAAGCTGAGAGATTTGTTTTCATAATTAAACACACTGGGATCATTCTCCTCTTAGTCGTTCAGATCAGTACCCAAGAGCCACATCTGCGGAGTCCAACAGGGATCATCACTCAGCCTCACACTTTTCAACATGTACATGACTCCTCTGGATAGCATCATCAGACCCCATGGAATCAACACCATTTCCTATGCTGATGACACCCACCTCATTTTTCCCTTAGATGATGCCGTCACCACCAAGACAAACTTTAAACAATGCATGACCAGTGTGACGAATTGGATGAAAGAAAATGTCCTCTAGCACAACACCGACAAAACTGAAGTGCTGATCTTCTGGGAATAAGTGTTCATCTTAGAACTCCATCTGGTGGCCTGCTGAACTTAGACCCACACCCTCCCCAACCATTCAAATTAGGAACCTAGACCTCATCCTGGACACCCACCTCATCATGAAGTCCCAGTTCAAAGCCATCACCTCCTCATGCTTCCACATCCTCCCCATGTTACGTAAATTCTATTAGCGGCTCCCACTGGGCACCAAACATACCATTACGCGAGCTGTAATCACAAGCAGATTGTGCTATGGCAATGCGCTCAATGCTGGCATCCCAACCCACCTTCTTCACAAATTCAAACCATCCAAAACACCACCCATAGGCTCGTCCTCGATCTCCTGCGCCAAACCCATACCACATCACTCTTCAGAGAGCTACACTGGCTCCCCATCCAGAATCACTGCCAGTTCAAAGTTCTCAGACACGCATTCAAGTCATTATACAACACAGGACCCGCCTACCTCAATCACCGACTTCACTTCCATCAATCCACCAGACAACTTAACTCGGCATCACTATCACTCATACACATAAGCAGAAAAGGAGTTTGATCATTCTCCTACCAAGCCTTCAAATCCTGCAACGATCTCCCCCAACACATCAGGGCCTCCTCCTCACTTCTTGAATTCCGCCAAAGCTGAAGACCTGACTTTTCAATTAGTCTTTTTGCAGGACCAACAACACTGCCGGTACTCAGGTCCAGCCTCACAACATGCCTACACTCACCTTCTCAGTGCCTGGATAACCTCACGGGTGACAAACAGCACTCTTCAAGTCCACCTTACATTACAATTCATGACATTACAGAGGGCTCCTGACAAAGACTTACACAAGGTTCTTTTCCTGCGAGATCAGATGATCCCAATGTTTTAGCCATTTTGTTTTTGAAAGCAGATATGCAGATATGGGTTCTTTGGCCAGCAGCTTTGTGCATAACACAGAGGGATTTAAGCTGGATCAATCATAAGAAACCAGTGAAGTTACGGAAATGTTGGCTTGATGTGATTGGTGGGTTACTGTAAGAAATTGGGTTATTAGTTGTGAAGGTTGTGGGTTTTACACAAGTACCACGTCTGCAAGCTTCTTTTTACTGAAAACCAAGTACCCATTGTAGCGCTTTATTCTCTCAGGGTAGAGAAGCAGAGCTGTCCAGCGCCTACTCAGGGGAGGTGGTGTGGGCTAGTAACTCTAGCTCGCTGGCATGCAACAGCACTCAATACATTATAGTGCAGGCAGTACTTTTTCTTATGAAAAGGAAACATACTTTTATTACACACACGACTAATAACTGTTCAGTAAATTAGAACTATGTATAATTCAGTAGATGGAAATACCTATAATGACAACCTCGGAACAGTTCACACTTCATGCAAGCCCTGAAACCACAATCCAATCTCCCCACCCATACTAGATGCAATATCAGAACATAGGGGAGTGCCATTATAAATAAGGCAGGCCTACTGACCTTGTCAGGGTATCACCAAATCAAAAAAAGCAGAAAACAAGATATAATCTTATATTGCAATCAATGGGGACAGTATCAAACTTCAGTACTATTCATGGTAGTATAAAACATTGCATTCTCAATCATCAAATATAGAAATTTAGCAATGAAGCATTATATTGATAAACATGTGTGTTAGGATCTTTTTCCAGTGTTACTGTGCTGCTACTGCACTATTAGGATCAAACAATAGAGATGAGTGCATTCTAGAGGCTCGGTACAAAAGTACAGGCTTCAGAGGTGCTTAAATCAGTGCCAAAGCTCCCCAGGTTCATACATTGGGCGACATTGCCTAAAACTTGTGGGGGACTCTTGTGTGGACTGCCATGTTCCTGGCAGACCCACAACAACCAACGGAGCCAATGTTGGCGTCCCTGTCCTTTCAGGGAAGGCACAAGCAAAGAAATGCATATTAATGAGCCCTTGCAGTGGGTTATAGTGGCACTCTGGCCCCAAGCTTTTAATATTTAATGAGGGAGCTTACCTACTCTACTTTTAAAACAGCGGCCTCACGCCTCACTTTCTTTTTATTGTTAATACCGGATGCCCAGGCTGTTGTCACTTTCTTTGGGGCCCACAGGTGGACCCCAAAGCCACTTCCAGCTGTGCATACAGAGCCTTGTCCCCCCGGAAAGACGAGCGTGAAAATAAGCACATAGTACTTCGCCGTAATTTTCAGCTCTTCGCCAAGGGAGGGTCAAACCCATGGGGGGCCAGCACAACTTCATATCTGTATTTTCCATGGGGAAGGGGTGTGCTTGTGGCCTCTCCCCAGGACCCCAGTGCCTGGTGTAATTTAAAGAGTCCAGGGGGACCCAATCCACCTGAGACAGACGATGACATCACCAGTGCCGGGGGCGTTGCCTGCCTGCCCTGCCAATGCCTGCGAAGGGGAGGCGGGGCATTTATCATTCAAAATTGGGGTTGGCACGTTTTGCAATATCTACTCTTTTCTCAGAACGATGGTAATGCATGTGTTCTTTTATGTAAATGTTATAATAACTAAATTTGAGTGTTATTGAGGATCGAGTTTTCTATTTGGAAGAAAGGTGGAGTCTGTAAGATTACAGATGCCAAATGGTAGAGACTGTGGATACAACCGATACACTCTGACTACTTGCCACATCCCAGGCGCATGAGGAGGCATTTTGAATGGATGACTAGTAGACTTTAGAAAAGAGCATCTGTGAGTAAACGTGCACTTTTTGCAGTGAAATGGAGTAGCCCAGTGCATTTTTGCTATCCTTTACTTCAACTAGTATTTTGCATTGTGACACTCTTCTCAGTAAAAAGTAACCCCAGGTAAGATATCTCATAACTCAGAGTTTACGGACAGTGTATATTGTGATAAGGAAGGTGAAGTTTTGCTACTCACAGTTACCCCTAGCATTCTCTGGCCCAGGGTTGAGAATCATTCCCATCATAACACACAGGGGAAACAAGTCCATGTCTGTGATGCTATTTTATGATCATTTGGATAGCGCTCATCTCACCCGGGTGGGTTATTTAGGCACTAGAAACAAGAGACGCTGCGGGCTTTGACAGCTGCCTCATTGAAAAGCCAAGTGTTCAGTTTCTCGTGACATTCAAGGACTGAGCTAGGTTCACTAACTTGGACCAAAGGGTATCTCCAGTTTATCCGTTCAACCAATTAGTTTATAAATTTGAGATCTCTTTTCTCTCTTTCTGCATATTCTTGACGCTCATGAGCAAATTAGTTTATTTTTTCTGCAATATAATTGTTCAACAGCACATTTCAATTCCAAAAGAACCTTTTTGAACATTTACAGTATGGAGGTCCAGCACAGTATTTGCACCTTTGTCCTCCAGGTAGACATGCTTATCAAGAGAGGAAGCCGTGTGCTACAGCTGTTTATGCGCATAGCCCTGCCTGTCCATCAACAGTGGCTGTCAGCGGCTCGTCTCCGGCGGTGGCCTTCCTTGGGCAGGTTTTATGAAAACCATATTTATGACTGCAGCTCTGCTGAGTTGGACGCAGTGATTATGCCTGATTTTATCTCAGCCGTATTACTTAGCTGCAATGTGCAGCGCTGCTTGAAAATGGATCATGAATCCCCCTGCAATTGACTATCTGTCACCTTTATAATCCTGATGGAGGCACTGGTCAAATCAAGCCTGACATCCCTCCCATAAGACACAGCCAGAGAGAAATGAGAAGCAGACGCCCCACTCCTCTGCGGAAGCCATGCGGGGTGTCTGATGAAAGTAGCCGCGCAGACCTTGTAAGCCGTGGTGGATCTGACAGCAATAAGCTGCGTCAAAAATGTAGGCAGCATGATGTAGTGGCTTGGTTGTCATCACTGCAACCAGTAAATTTCAATTGCAGTTAGAGTTGGGCAAAGTTTTAAACTGCACTCTTATAGTGGGAAAAGTTGGCACTTTTTACAAAGTTAGTACAATTTGCGGAATTGCCCAGGTTTGCTACGCAAGAGAATTTTCATGCAAAGAAAAAGTTTCTGGATAAAACCAGATTGTTTTTCTCCTTAAAACCTACATTTATCAGAAGTTTCTCCCAGTCTCTATTTTAACTGTTAACACTTTGTAAAGTTCAAAAAGTTTGGAACATTTATAAAACAAAACATCAATTATTTTTTAGATAAAAATCTTCCCAACCTTGTAAGATCTCCTATTCCTGCTTGTCACAGCCACTGAAATGCCTTAAGCCTAGGTAAGTCACTTCCCCAAGCTGAACTTGAGTTTCCATACCAGACAACATTGGGGGCATTACAGAATCAGCTCAACATGAGTATAAGCCATTGAATGAAAAACAGAGCATTTACAGTCCCCTTCATGCCTGGGTTTCAACAAAATGTGGGTTATTGAACCAACTGCCTTGGTGATACCTGCCATCACCTTTTAGAGCATTTTTGACAAATATCTGGTACTTTTGTTTCATCTCTTATTTATCTCGCTATAAACAAATAAAGTTTGGTGTGGTATTGTCAGCCAAAATCTTTTGTTTTGAAAAATGGACATTATTTCATCTCTCTTTACCCATTGACTGCTCTGTGCCAGCTGTCTTCGGCCACCTTTTAAAGACAGTCTCAATGACCTCTTGGACCTGCTCAGAGGAACATTTCACCTTCAGGCTATCTTGCCTCCTATTGATTGCTCTCATTGTAATGCATGAGGAGTGCCCCTTTCAGTATCTGGCAAAGACTTTTCAGGGAATGCAGAAGCCATCTCCAAAAAAGCAACACATTTTGAAAAATAAATAAATGCTTTATTTTAATTTCCTTCGAATAAATACACAAACAAACTAAAATACTTGTCAAGTATTTTGTTCAATAAAATCTTTTTTTTTGTGTGCCAGAAGTGCACACAAAATACAACACAAATGGTATATTTGAAAATAACCCTGATAAACCTTATAGGATGTTTGCATACTTGTTTGATGATAATCAGAATAAGTGCAGTTTTCCTATTTGACTTGAGCTCTGTTGTGTGCTGGAAGCTGTCTTTGCGAGATGTCTTGTGTTAAGTCAGTGTTTTTCTTGTCCATGGTGGATGAATGTGGTAGAGGCCCCTCGCCCTCCCTCCTCCTCCTGCCAGGAGCGTCTTCTTGCTGCTTCTCCTCAGCCCCTTTGTGGCTGCAGAGACAAGAGTGAGGTGATGTCGTCATTGTCAGCTCAAAGCTTCTGACACTTGCTCCTTCCCATTGAAGAAAGTACATGTTGGACTAAACAAACAATCACTTTCCTCAGTGCACTGTGTATGCAGCATGCCTCTAGGTGCTTAGAGTGAAAACAACGAAAGCACCTTTTATTCTGCATGAAATTCACAAATGTTACTCTTTGCAGTACTAACTGGTTTGCGAGCATGCATTTTCCGTTTTAGAGCTGCACTGCTGTTTGTGGAGCGATTCTGATACTGGAGCGACCATTTATTGCATGGAAGTAGTCTTCAGCAAGGACACATCACTGATGTAATACACCCAGTTTGATTGACGTGTGCGGAGGGGTCTGCCATTGCTTTCCAGGAAGCTTTGGTCTTAGTCTATGGCACAGGATGTGGCAGTTCCTGGCCCTGTCTCCATCTCTGCTAACATCTGTGGAGGCCAACTCAGCCTACCACCCATGCGGTTCACTCGGAGGCCGCCTCAGCCTAACACCCATGCAGTTCACTGCGGAGGCCACTTCAGCCCCACACCCATGCAGTTCACTCGGACGCCGCCTCAGCCTAACACCCATGCAGTTCACTCGGAGGCTGTCTCAGCCTAACACCCATGCAGTTCCCTGCAGAGGCCACCTCAGTCTAACACCGATGCAGTTCACTGTGGAGACTGCCAACACCGATGCACTTCACTGCAGAGACCACCTCAGCCTACCACCCATGCAGTTCACTGCAGAGGCCGCCTCAGCCTACCACCCATGCAGTTCATTGCGGAGGCCGCCTCAGCCTACCATCCATGCGGATGTATGTCGTTACAACGCACACTTTTACAACGCATGCACTTACAACGCATTTTTTACAACGCAAAATCCACTACAACGCATTCCATTACAACGCATGACACTACAACGCATTTTTAAAAACTACCTCTACAACGCATTCCATTACATCGCATACTACCTTTACAACGCATACCATTACAACGCATAATATTAAATTGCATTTAAGGTAAGTATTGGATAGTATGGGGTAAAAATTACTAGTCTTACTCCAGGGGGTGCAACAGTAGGGTAAGTGTTGGATAGTATAGGGGTAAAAATTACTATTCTTACTCCAGGGGGTGCAACAGTAGGGTAAGTGTTGGATAGTATAGGGGTAAAAATTACTATTCTAACTCCAGGGGGTGCAACAGTGGGATAAGTGTTGGATAGTGTAGGGGTTTTAATGTAATATTATGCGTTGTAATGGTATGCGTTGTAAAGGTAGTATGTGATGTAATGGAATGCGTTGTAAAGGTAGTTTTTGAAAATGCGTTGTAGTGTCATGCGATGTAATGGAATGCGTTGTAGTGGATGTTGCGTTGTAAAAAATGTGTTGTAAGTGTAGTGCGTTGTAATAGTTGCGTTGTAAAGGTTGTTCCCCATCCATGCAGTTCACTCGGAGGCCGCCTCAGCCTAACACCCATGCAGTTCACTACGGAGGCCGCCTCAGCCTAACACCCATGCAGTTCACTACGGAGGCCACCTCAGTGTAACACCCATGCAGTTCACTGTGGAGACTGCCAACACCAATGCAGTTCACTGCAGAGACCACCTCAGCCTACCACCCATGCAGTTCACTGCAGAGGCCGCCTCAGCCGTTTTAGAGCTGCACTGCTGTTTGTGGAGTGATTCTGATACTGGAGTGACCATTTATTGCATGGAAGTAGTCTTCAGCAAGGACACATCACTGATGTAATGCTTCAGTTTGATTGACGTGTGCGGAGGGGTCTGACATAGCTTTCCAGGAAGCTTTGGTCTCAGTCTGTGGCACAGGATGTGGCAGTTCCTGGCCCTGTCTCCATCTCTGCTAACATCTGTGGAGGCCAACTCAGCCTACCACCCATGCGGTTCACTGCAGAGGCCACTTCAGCCCAACACCCATGCAGTTCACTGTGGAGGCTACCTCAGCCTACCACCCATGCAGTTCACTCGGAGGCCGCCTCAGCCTAACATCCATGCAGTTCACTCGGAGGCCGCCTCAGACTACCACCCATGCGGTTCACTCGGAGGCCACCTCAGCCCAAGACCCATGCAGTTCACACGGAGGCCGCCTCAGTCTAACACCCATGCAGTTCACTCGGAGGCCATCTCAGCCTAACACCCATGCAGTTCACTGCGGAGGCCACCTCAGCCTAACACCCATGCAGTTCACTCGGAGGCCGCCTCAGCCTAAAACCCATGCAGTTCACTCGGAGGCCACCTCAGCCCAAGACCCATGCAGTTCACACGGAGGCCGCCTCAGTCTAACACCCATGCAGTTCACTCGGAGGCCATCTCAGCCTAACACCCATGCAGTTCACTGCGGAGGCCACCTCAGCCTAACACCCATGTAGTTCACTCGGCGGCCGCCTCAGCCTACCACCCATGCAGTTCACTTGGAGGCCGCCTCAGCCTACCACCCATGCAGTTCACTTGGAGGCCGTCTCAGCCTAACACCCATGCAGTTCACTGCAGAGGCCACCTCAGCCTAACACCCATGCAGTTCACTGAGAAGACCACCTCAGCCCACACTCATGCAGTTCACTCGGAGGCCGTCTCAGCCTAACACCCATGCAGTTCACTGCTTCTGGTGGTCGATTCTTAGAGCTGCTTTTCAATGGTACGGTGCACAAGAGTTCAGGGTGATACTTTGCAATGCAACACTACTATATAATGCTATGCCATACAGCACTGCTACAGAGTGCAGTACTGCACAATGCAACAATACTATACAACATAATATTATCCAATGCATCAACACTATAAAATGCAATCCTATAGCACAACACCTTACAATGCATAGCTATACAATAAGGCACAATTCCATAGAATTCACTGCAACAATATTATACAGCTTAATAGGTTGCAAGGCATCAACACGATATAATGCAATACTATACCACAATACATTACACCTGTTCAGGGCAATACTTTGCAATGCAACACTACTATACAATGAGATGCCACACAACACTACTGCAGAGTGCAATACTACGCAATGCAACAATACTATAAAGCATAATAGTATCCAACGCATCAACACTATAAAATGCAATACTATGCCACAAACTTTACAATGCATAACTATACAACAAGGCCCATCTCCACTAAATGAAATACTACAATACTACATAATGTAACAGTATGCAACGCATCAACACTATGAAATGCAATACTATGCTTTACAGGGCTTAACAATACAATAAGACACAATTCCATAAAATTCACTGCAACAATACTATACAACGTAATAGTATGCAATGCATCAACACCATAACATGCAACACTACACCACAATACCTTACAATGTATGGCTATGCAATTAGCCACAATTTCATAAAATGCAATGGACCAAAACATGCATTGCAGCACAATGCAATGCAAAATAATTTGCAACACAACAATACTATGCAATGCTATGAAATGCGACACAACTGCAGAGTGCAATACTATGCAATGTAACAATAGTATGTAGAGTAATAGTAAACAATGCAACAACACTGTAAACAAACAATGCAATACAACTATACTATATAATACTTCTACCACACAATCAGACGCAATACTATACAATTAAAATCAACAAAAACATGTATTGGTTCACTATGTGATGCAAAATAATTTGCAATGCAACAATACTATACAATATTAGGTATTGCAATACAGTATACCACTGTGCAATGCAGTTCAAAATAATGAGATAAGATGTAGTACCACAGCACTGCTGTAATGCTTGAATCGCATGGCAGGGATAGTTCGTGTCATTTGATATCATCACTTCTGCCATCTGAAACTGAGCTTGTATCAATTGTGTGACCTGTCTACATCCATCCACATATCTATGTATGCACTCCCCTTTCCATCAAGCCATTCACACACACACACACGGGATTATCCGTGCAGCCACCCATTGAACAACCACGTACTCTTACTCTATCATTTATGCAGTCATCTATTCCTTCCTCCCTCTAGACATTGGCACATTGGCACTTTTACTAAGAAGGCCCAGCCATGCACAAACCTTTCATTCACCAAAACACTTTGACTCCCACACTTGTGCACACTACACAATGCTCCAGATGGTCTCTTCCCTATGCTGCCCACTGGCAAACCTGCGGCTCTATTGACATAGTCAATATAAGGTGAACCAAGTGGTATTATAGAAACATGTCTGCATAATGAGTAAATGGTTTAAAGTATCAGGCCACCTTATATTTACTCTTATAAAGGGCAGGCTTCTTAAGTCTTAGCTATCAATCAATCAATCAATCAATCAATCAATCAAGTGTCTTGTAAAGTGCGACTACTCACCCGTAAGGGTCTCAAGGCGCTGGGATCATTCTGGCACCTGAATCGACCTTGGTTAAGAAAGGCTGATTTGGCTGTAATGGGGTTTCCACCTGCGGAACGAGCCCTCCTCTGCAATATGTGCTAAGCACTCTTCTCCAAAGAGTAGCTCATGAGCCACCGGTAGCTCTCCCGTGTGCACCCCTACCTACCAAACTGGAACCTTATGCTTGGTTGGTATAATATGTATGTGCCACAATTGTGCATTCAAGACAAATATGTGAGCTTTTTTTAGAACGCATGAGGTGATGTTTGGACAAAAACATTACAGAATTTCCAAAATATAATAAAATCTGTTTTTTGAGTGAAAAATCATGTGGGGAGACTTATAACTAATATTACTACGTGCCAGGGGCACTGCAGCTGTGGCCGCCATGTATTACCTACGCAGAGGCATTCCAAACTGACAAGCCTTTTTTGCATTACTGTTGGCAACATTGCCTTATGCACTGAGGTGATCACTGCTGGTAATAGACATGCTGGTCAATAATCTACTCTTGTCTGATGTGGTCACTATGACAACAATATTAATAGCAGGAGCTGGCGATGATTTTAATTGAACATAAGTAGCTCTTATTACACAAAAGGTTGGAGACCCATGTGCTAAAGCAACTGAATTGCATGGGGCTCAGTCAGAACATTCGGTCCCAAACATAATTCTAACCTTATTATAAATGTAAAAAAACGAAAAGAAAATGAAAACCAACAGGGACAAATAGGATAGCTTTAAGAGTAACATAAAGGGAACAGAAATAAAGCAAATATCGAACTCAAGCACTTCTTGTCGCGTTTAGAGGATTACTAAACACAGATAAGAAGTGTTTGATGAAAGGTGGAGCGCATTTGTTGAGGTGTCTGGTCTCGCGATGCACACACACTCGCACACTCAGTCACACACACGAATTCATGCGAGCACACACACTCTTACACAACCCTTAATGTCAATAAAGGACTTTGCAAGTGGACCCATCAGAGTGCTGAAAACAAAACTTATAGATAATAATTTGAATATGTTTATAAGTTAAACATGTTAAACATCGGATTATGTTGCACGTTTGTAACTACAACAAAACGTCTATGATAAAGACTCCCAATGAAGTAATTGTGCTTTTTTTTAATAGAGCAGGTTGTTTTTCAGTTTTGATTAATTGTGCAAAAAGCCAGCAGCACATTTATGAAATAGCATTTCCAGGAAGAAAGTGACTCAAAGATCACAGTTCCGCGGGAGTCCAACTACATTAAAAGCCAGCTCGTTAGAAACGAGAGTCATTAAATGTGATGTCGCCTTTGTCACAGAAAGTTCATTGTTCATCTCGCGGACAGAGTCGATATCACACGGCTAAGTGCTACAGCGCATTGTAATAACGTATGGGAAATAAATCCCTCCTTCGGGCACATAATATGGTGCCTTTCTTCTGACCAGTTATATCCAAACAGGCAACATCCCAATCAAAAGATCTGTCATTTCTCCCTTTTCTCAGAGCCCAACAAACTCATCATTAGTTGAGAGTGTCCCTGTCAATCAAACCAATACAAGACAAACCAGAGGTGCGGAGACCGGATCCTGGAAGCATCGTTTGAACAGTAAGTGAGGCTCACTCAGCCCTTCATCCTTCCAAGATTGTTCAAAGGAGTATGAATTTCATTGGGTAATAAATGTTGTGCCTACCTAACGTGTTTTAACACCTATCTCAAGAAAAGAAGCACTTGATATAGTTATTTGTAATTATTTATTTTAATAGCTTGTTTTGCATAGATTTGCAGGAGCTCTTTTATGGGAACCATGCCACAGATTTCTAGGGGAGGCAAGCTGCTCGACCGCCATCCTTGGACATCCAGTTCCCAATTCGCCTGGTGTTTTTCTTCAAGGCAGCACAGTGTACTCTGCTCTCTCCTGGGACCCTCATAGTGTCTTGGGAAGCCACCTAATAGCAGTACTGACCCTTACTATAAGTTTGCTGCTATGGCGTAGCAAGGGGCGGGGGAGGGAGGCTGGACGGGGGGGCGCCCCACCTTCTTCGCTCTTACCTGCAGGCCGCCACGAGGCAGCAAACGTAGGGACTGGCCCGGGCGGCAAAAATTCTAGCTACGCCACTGACTACGCCACTGGCTGCGGAGCCTCCATCTTTATTTTTCAGTACTTCCTACTCTTTCTTTCCGGATCTATGATAAAAAGTCCCATTTCAGGATGGCCGAAGGAAAGCTCAGTCTTGTTCAACTGTTTGAGGTGCCGAAGGCTGCACCTGGAAGGGTCCATTTTAATTAATTACTGCCCTCTCTACATAAGGAGAAAACCAATAAAAAATGTTCATTGTCCCAAGGCACCCTGTTAGACCTTGCATCCTTGGCGTGGTTCTCCTTTAATGTTTTGCCTTAAGCCTCGTGGTTTGCTGACTTCGTTTTTGCTGGCTTTAAAACTCCGCACACTTAGCCACTGCTAACCAGTCCTAAAGTGCTTTTGCTCTCTCCTTAAAACATGGTAGGATCGGCTCACACCCAATTGACACATTTAATTTGCTTTTAAGTCTCTAGTAACGTGGTACTACATGTACCCAGGACCTGTAAAAAAATGCTACTGGATTTTAGTGAAAAATAGTGGCAAAAAGCACAAAGGGCAATCTGTGAACCGCGATGGAGTGTGGGCTGGCTACAGGGATCCAGTTAGGCCCACGTAGCAAAGAATCTTAAAATCTCGGTGTGGAGTGTTGCGAGGACCCAAATTGTAGATGCGGCTCATGGCTGAAGCAATGTGTCAGTTCCAAAATGTGGCAAGTCTACGATGTGAAGTCCTGCGCTGTCGTCAAGGATACCATCGACGAGGGTTGGAATGCAAAGTCCAGCATCGAGCATGCGGCACACAGTAGGGCGTTACGTCGGTCCCAAAGCGCTGTGATAATGAGATCTGGAGTCCGGTGTCATCATTGAGACTGCCTTCGATGGAAAATGCGAGGGCCTGCACCGAATTTGCAACGCGCAGTCGGGGTGATGTGTCGTTCAGAGGACTGCTGCACCAATGCGGATCATTAGGACAGGTCCAAACCACACAGCAGTGATGATGGTTCAGTTCTGCTCTAGGATGTGCCGCGCAGTAGAGGATATGTGTTGATCCCCCTGGATCCACAGAGGCTGAAAAGCACCTTAAACCCACTTCCAAGGGTTCAGGACTGGGGTGGCATCACATGGCAGGGCAGACTCACACAGTCCAGGTACAAGGTTGTTGGAAGCCTGTTATGTCCCTGAGGCTACAGATCAGGAGGCCATTCAACTAGCCCTAGGAGTCCCTCTGGTTCAACAGATTCAGATCTATTCCTTCTCACCCAGGCAGGGCAGTAGGCAGCAGGGCAGCACAGATTGGCAGCAGTTCATTCAGAGCAGCAGTCCAGCAGAGTGGCAGTCCTTTCAGCAGCACAGCAGTCCTTCCTGGCAGAGTATCCACAGGTTCACAAGTGTATTGAAGAGTTGGTGTTTGAGGTCCAGTATTTATTCCCAGTTGGGCCTTTCAAGTTTGCAGAAGGTTCTAGAGGCATGTCTTTGAAGTGCACAGATGCCCTGCTTTCCCTGCCCTGGCTCCAGACTAACTACACATTTCCAGCCCTTTTTTTGGACATATGACACATGCCATTCAGGTGTATGTAAGGCTAGGCCCGCTCCTCCCTCCCATTCTACCAATGAAGGCCCTTACAGTCATACCTAAGCTCCCATTGTGTGTGGCTGTCTGGGAGGAATACACAAAGCCATATTGCCAACTGCACCAAGTCATGTGACCAGAGACGGATGCAGGCACCAAATGGCTAAGATAAGAAAATGCCAACTTTCCAAAAGGTGCTTTTATTCACGCTACCAGAAAATGCCTGAAGCTGTCCGACTTAGAATCATGTGGCTGTGATGAAAGGAAGGATTAGGTTCTTTAACCCAATTTGAAGAATGCAAAGCAATTGGAACAAGACGGAAATAATATTACTCGGGAGGCAAGCACCCGTTCTGATAAATTGACAATCTCTTGAAGATTCGGCTCGCACGGCCTGTATAACCACATTTCACTTGTGCAGGGTAGGAAATTCACCTCAAGATCCCTTGTGAGCGCTTAGACTTGTGAGACCAGTTCCCACCAGATTATACCAACATTTGACAATCATGAAGCCCTGATGAGAGCCCCAGTAGTTCTTGCCTGGGATTCGAAACGTGTTGGCATTTAGCAACACCGAGGAGCTGTGAATTAACATTAATTTAATTAGAGGGAAATGAAATGAAAAGTATTTCCCTCTGTTTGTAGAAATTGTTCCCAGTGTTTAGCATTCCTTTGAGGCAGACTGAGTGGTAGCCTCAAGGTTTTGCTTTGTTTAGAAATATGATATGGTGCCTTGTAATGTTAGCATTTGTTTTATGTATTGATGTCACATGTTTTAATGTTTGTTGTTTATGGATATTGTTGAATCTTTTAATGTTTTGTTTGTAAATTGTTCATGTCTTTGGAATGAACAAATGTTATTCTTTTCATATATTTGAATTACTGTGAAAAAAACCATAAAATACTAATGAATGATAAACGTAAATAAATAACCAGATCAAACTAAAATAATTGTTGTTTGACCGTTGCTATAAAGAGACAGCACAGAAGTTAAGCAGGTGTCAGGTCCTCCTCCCCCCCTTTATTTTATGAGTTTTATGGCCCTACCTGACCCTGGTTCTTTGGGCCGAACCCCAATTGTTGGTTACCTTTCCAAAAGGGTCATTTTCAGAATAGCAATTTAAAATCTTACTTTACAATTAGTTAGGATTTTAAATTGGGATTCTAGAAACACCAAACATGAAACAGTTATCTCTCCCCATTTGGAAATAACACTTATAAAATGTAATAAAAAACTTCAATTTTATCCTATTGGAGAGATAGTCCTTGCAGTAGTGAAAAACAAATTTAAGAGCTTGGACATGTAAAACTTAAAAGTACATGTCCTACATTTCAAATAGATTGTACACTGCCCTCAGGGCTATCCAGGGTCCAACATATGCATGATTTATATATATCAAACACGAAACTTTGGGCTATGCAAAAGGTTTATTTTTCAGGGTCAGAAAAGCAGCTTAAAACTTCACACACAGGCTCCGCAATGGCAGACCTGAGACATGCTTAACGGGCTACTTAAGTGGGTGGCACAATCAGTGCTGTAGCCCACTACAACAGGCCCTGGGCACATGTAGTACCACTTTACTCGGGACTTATAAGTACATTAAATATGCCATTTGGAGACAAGCCAATATTACTATGTTTTAGGGAGGACACACATGTACTTTAGCACTGGTTAGCAGTGGTATAAAGTTCTCAGAGTCCTAATGTTAGCAAAAACGAAATCAGAATAAAATGAAGGAGGAAGACAAAACGTTGGGGAATGGAGACCACCATAACACTGTCATGTCTAGCAATAATGTTTGCAAATATTTTGCTATCAGGACTAAATAAGGGAGGGTCTTTCTGGGATACAATGATGATATACTCCGTATTCATTTAGGCCATGGTTGAGTTTAGCAATCCCCTGCTTAATGGAAACTTAACCAAAACCATTGGTCAGTATTCTTAATGGGCAGGTAGTCTCCACTGCAGAGTACTTGCACTTCTTTAATTTAGAAGGGAGAGTACCAGGATATCTCAGCAAGGGTGCAATAATTTTAATAGGAGAGTACCGGCACTTCTCAGAAGCAAACAACCACTCCGGGATAGTGAGTATATATGCTTTTATATTTTCATTTCAAGCCCTGCCAGTGGTGCACTTAAAAGATTTAAATGTGTGTTGGTTAGAACATGAACACTAAGACCGTCTGTATAAACATTAAGTATTGGATGCGTACTATATACGTACAGTGCTAAATATACATACAGTAGTTTAACTTCCCTTCAATAGCAATCATGTTCATTTATATATTGGCATGCATTAATGTAGTATTATGATAACATTTATAAAGCACATGTATACTAGAGATTCTTGACGCTAAAAGACCAAAATATGATTGACTATGCCTGTAAAAAAGAGTGTGTTAAGATGTGTAAGAAACTGGGTTAGTAGTTGAGACAGGTGGAAGTCCCACCCAGGCAACACCCACAATCCTTGTCAGGGTGAACCGTAGTTTAGGCTTAAATTAGAGGTAGTATGTAAAAATGTTTGCAACACTCATACAGCATGATGGGAAAACATGACACAAGCAAAATCCCAAACCAATTTAGAAAAATATTTAATTTTAATAAATAAAATGAAAACAAAATGACAAAATTTCAATCAGTAGGACCAGAGTAATGAATTGTTTAATTTTCTAGTAAAAATAGCTCTAAAAAAGTACAAAGGGCTAAGTGTGGTTATCTGATTGTGCTGCTCAAAGTCAAAGCACAAGTTCCTGCTGACCGCGATGGAGCATGGGTTGGATACAAGGACCAGCTTTGCCCCAGTGTAGAGTTTTATCTTCTCTGAGTCCAAGTCCACACAGTAGCTGCAACAGAGCTTCATGTTGATGAATGGTGCAAGGAGACCATTGTCACACGAAGAGCATGTCGGATGTCATAGAAGGGAGCTGTTTGGCAGGAAGAGTCAATCATCCTTGTCGTTTCCCGTTGGCATTTATCTTAGATGGTTACAATTACCTAGAGCACACCATCTGGAAAGAGGTGGAGCTATGCTCAACTTGGAAATGGTAGGGTGCTTGAGTGGGTATGCCGGACCACACAGAGTGGAGTCAAATGGACTTGAATCCTGAAATAATGGCCTAGGTACCTGCTAAAAAGAGGATGGGTAGGGATGTGGGAAACCCACCTTATATGATCTTATGGTTCGAGAGGAAGCTCATCCTGAGGGTAATGCCCCACAACCTGCATGGGAGGGCATTGCTGCCCTGCGAAACCTACCTGAGCTGAGGTGCAAAAAGAATGTCTGTTCTACCTTTGAGGGCCTACGGCAACATGCTGAGGCCCAGGCAAATGGAGACACTTCTGGTGATCACCTCACCTACTGGGAGAACAATCTCCTTTATAGAGAGCCTAAGGTCTCTGAGGTGGGAAACCCATGTGTTAGAGGTCCCCTATTTCTGCCTGTCCTTCCTACTGGGACTGGCTCATGATGTATTCCTGAAAGAACATCTGGGGCAGGCCAAAACAATTTCCAGGTTGGTCTCCCACTACCATTTGCCCCGGATGCAAGTGACAGCAGATGCATTCCGTAGGTCCTGGACTACCTGCTAAGCCAGTGGAAAGGCAGGGGTAAAGCAGAAGGCTCCCCTGATCCCTTGCCCAGTCCTGGGAACCCCCTTTGAAAGGTTTTGTGGGGCCCCTGTCTGGACTCCAAGACAGCCCTGGACAACAGGCTTATCCTGGTGTTGATGTACGATGCCAGCCGGTACCGAAGGCCACGCCTCTGAGAACAGTGATTGCACCCAGAGTGGCAAGGGCACTGATGGGGATATTTATAAAGGTGAGTTTTGCCAAGGAGGTTGTATCTGACTGGGCTACCAACCTAATGTCAGCATACATGAAGTCAATATGGGACAAGTCTGGAATAGCCTACAAGTTCTCCATACCCTGCTATCCCCAGACCAATGGGTTTGTTGAGAGGTTCAGAAAGACCCTCAAAGTCATGATCATGGGTCTGTCAGAGCCCATGAGGTGCAAGTGGGATGTCCACTTGCCATGCATTTTGTTTCCAGACAGGGAAGGTCCTGCGAAGGGAGTAGAATTCAGTCCATTTGAACTTCAATATGGCCACCCTGTTAGCAGGCCTCTCAGACCTGAGAAGAAGGATGGGAGCAAGGTCCCACAAAAACTCCCCAAGATGTAGTAAGTTACATGTTGGCTCTCAGGACTCAGGTGAAGCACTTTTGGCTATAGCCCATTAAGGAGCCAGGAGCCAGCCTGGAAGTCATGAAACTTTGGCATGACCAGAAGGTCGCTCTGGTAGAGTTTCAGTCTGTCAAAAAGTGTGGGTAATGAGACAAGGCAACTATGGGCATTGCAGGACTGGTGGATCAGGCCCTATGAGGTCAAGGAGTGCAAGGAGGGAGGTCCCTTACCTGTTGGACCTCCAGACCTGCGGGAACCCTTTGAAGGTCCTACATGTAAACCTCCTCAAACCACACTTTGAAAGGTCCAAATTCACCATGCTCTTGGTGACAGATGAAGGTGTGGAGGAGAGCGAGCCTCTCAGAAACCTCCTCTCCTCTCCTCTCCTCTCCTCTCCTCTCCTCTCCTCTCCTCTCCTCTCCTCTCCTCTCCTCTCCTCTCCTCTAAAGAGCAGGATGCTTCAGTAGAGGGTGTGAACTTCTTTCCCTCTCTGACTCCTCAACATGAGAGAGAATGCTGCCAGTTGCTGGAACATTCTCCTCTTTGATCTAACATACCCCCAAGCTCAACACTAGGTGTACCCATGATATTGACATAAGGGACAGCATCCCTGTCAACACTAAAGAGCCAGCATCGGGGAAGAGGTGTCCAATATACTGGAGTTATGGTTCATTGAAAACTACAACTGTTCTTGGTGCAATCCAGTTGTTCTGGTACCCAAGGCTAACCCACTGGGCACCACACCAGAGTTCCATTGTGCTTTGCACTCGTGGGTTAGAATCCCCTCCTCATTGCCACTTTTATAAAGACAGGATGCAGTATTCACTAGAAAGCATCTTAATTAAGGTGGAGGTAATGGCTCCTGGTCCGCCCCAGCTCTCTTAGCAACTGGCCCTTCTAAGAATCCACACACTGGATTCCGGGAGTGGAAGCACCATGCCACCAAAGGACAACAACCCGTTGCCAGGCAACTACCTACAAAACATAACACATTTGACTTGACATTAGAGAACTAGCAGGTTGCCTTAACCGAGGGGGCTAAAGCGAGGTCTGCATTCTGTACCCCAGATGACCACTTCCAATTTTGTGTGATGCCCTTTCAGGGAAAGAATGTCCCTGCCTCCTTCCAGAGGTTGGTCAACCAGTTCCTGGCTGGGCTGGAGGGCTTTAGTGCTGCCTACTTAGATGACATTGTGGTCTTTAGTGCTAGCTGAAGACCACCTGCAATAGCTCTGGGCAGTGCTTCAGTCTCTGCAAAGGGTAGACCTGTCTATCAAGGCCTGTAAGTGCCAGATAGGGCATGGATCTGTTGTGTACTTGGGCAGCACCTTCAGCCCAAGATTCAAACCATCCGGAATTAGGAACCCTCCAAGACCAAGATTGTGCAAAGAGCCTTCTTTGATCTCACGGGGTAGTACAGGAGATCTTTCAATGGATATAGCATCATTGCTGTCCTGTTAGCAGAGCTGACTTCTAAGAAGCAGCCCAAGAAATTGATCTGGACAGATATGTGTCAGAAGCGTTTGACACCTTGCAGGAGGCCATGTGCACTGTACCAGTGCTCAAGACATCAGAACTTACCAAAGAATTCATTGCGTAAACAGATGCAATAGAACATTGCCCTGGGGCTGTTATCTCAGCAGCAGCTTCTCCACAATGGTGGAGGAGCATTGCCCCACTGGCTCAGAGCCTGCAGTTGAAAAATACAATTATATTTTATTATCGTATTATTTTTCTGCTGCTGGCTGAGCCAAGCGTGTGCAGGGAGTGGATAGGCCGGGCCATGGGAGGGAGGAGGAGTGGAGTGCACTTATAGCTTGGGCGGTCTTTTTAGAGCGGCCAAACAGACATACGCAGTTAGGTTTCTCGAAACCCAGCTGTATTCTACAGCCGGGTGGAGAAACAGCACAAACAGCACAAACTCCCTGTGCCTGAGCAAGCGTTAAATGAGACCACTCAGGCCAATCCCCAAGCTGCTTTCATGCAGCATGTGAGCAGCGCGGGGACTGGATGGGGAGTCTCTGATGATTGGATGGGGAGTCTCTGATGATTGGATGGGGAGTCTCTGATAATCTCCCAGGGATTGCTAGGAGCAGAAGCAGAGGAGCACTGAGGTGCAAGGTGGCCAGCAGCATCAGGTACATTTTTTTAAAATGATTAATTCCCACCCAGCTGCTGCTCCACAGCACTTTTTATTGCCAGCAGCCGCAACTGTGTTCTCTCGCAGCTAAATGATGAGGACTTAGACAAACCTGTAGCCTTCATCAGCGGGACTCCGCTTTCCCAGTAGCAGAGGTGGAGTGCAATTAAAAGGGAAGCCTTTGCAGTGTTTGGGCTCTGAAGAAGATAAGACTATACTTGTTTGTTTGTTTACTTCTGGGTTCATATAGACTACAGACCCCTCAGATGGCTAATGCAGATGAGGGGTGAGAATTTCAAACTGTTGAGGTGGTCCACATCCATACGGAGAATAGACTTGATGGTGGAACAACGCGCTGGGACTGGCCACACCAATGCTGATGGTCTTTCCTGGTTTTTCCACAATAGCGATGAGAACTCCCAAGAGAGTGGGAATTTTGCCGCATAGCTAATTGGTACATTTAATTTACTAATAATTCCCTAGTAAATAGTATAACATGTCCCCAGGTCCTGTAAATTAAATGCGACTAGTGGGCTGCAGCACTCATCGTGCCACCCACTGAAGTAGTGCAATGGCTTCTGTGGCGATCTTAGAGTTGCCACCTTTTTTTTCTAATCTCATTAGAAACCCACAGGCAAGGCTAGTAAAACCCAAGTTAATCCTCATGCCATCTGGGCATAGCTTTTGACAGCATCCAGTGACCAACAGGCACAGGGCATAGGAATTAATCCAGCCAAACATCCAAGAGCCCCGCCGCCAGTGGCCACAGGAATGGTCCTGCCTTCTAGTACCTCGTATCCATGCCTTTTAGAACCTACTCAGAAGTGATCACAAGTCATGGCCTTCGTCCACACCATTTGTCTACACCTTTTGCTTGGTACCCACTGGGCATTATCATCAAACAGGATTTTCTTCCTTCTTACTTTCTAAGCTCACATCAAACTTAGATTAGCATATTTTGTGTTTGGAAGTTTTCTTTTTAGAATCGTCATTATATACCAAAGTTAATAGAAATAGAAAATGTTTTCTGTGGCTGCATCCTGTACCCGTACGCACTGGTATCGACTGGCTCTGGGAGCTGGACATGGCAATCCATGGTACAGCCAAACAACTGAGTAAACGTTGCTGAACCCTCCATATACTCACACACAGTGCTTCCTCATCCTGGCTAGATACCCAAAGCTTTTTTCGAGCATAAATCTGACTTGCCTGTGCCAGTAAATGTGACCATCACCCGTGCAAGTGATTCCAGGGGAGTTTCAGAGGAGTTGTTAAGGGAATGAAAATGAGATGCTTATTCAGGAAGTTGTAACTTTTTGAGTCCAAAGGTTACAGGGGAAGGTATTGCGGTGCATGATGGGGTTATATCATACACAGAATATATATTTGTAAAGCACACGTTCACCCGCGGGCATCTTGGCACTGAATAACAGATGTTTTATTGTTACCCAACTCAATGGTACTCATTTTATCGACCTCGGAAGGATGGAAGGCTGAGTGGAACGGTCAGGATTTGACCCTGTGACCATGAGGTCAAACACAGGCCCCCTACCGTGGATGCATTAGTCCACTGAGCCACCAGGCCCCGTCGCACGAAACTGTGAAGAATTATCAGAGCGCGTGTAGATAGGCGAAGCAAAGCAGCTGAAACCAGCAGCCAGCATTAGACAACAATTAGAAAAAGCGAGCAATGACATGAAAGCTAGTTCCAAGGTGCAGCTGTATTAAATGCCATTTCAGGAATTGTAAATACCAGCCTTCTGCTGCTGCTCGCGAATTCACGCTGAGAACATCATGAGGCCAAGTCTTAATTACAAACCACCCACTGCAGTGAAACGAAGCTGCACTTCTCCTCCGACGCCACACCGTCTTAGTGTCGCATCATTCCAATGGGGCGTGGTGTTCCGGGATTGGACAACGTCACGCGCAATAGTGACGTCAACAAACACAACATGCATGGCAAAAGCAACCATGAGAATATGAATCCTAAACAATACTAATACGAACAGTAAAGATAATAAAAGGGACAGCTAATAACATTCTAAGTATTATTTTAAATGATAAAATTCACCAGTAATGCCCAAAACAATAGCTGCTTTAATGAAACATGGCGGTACATATACATTATAACATTAACTTTGTGATCGAGACAGTAGATAATAACTAAAAAAATAATAAATAAAAAAAACAATAATCATCATGATTCATCATCGCCACCTTCATCATATGGATTCTCGTTTTTTTATATATCTACTGAGCTTTAGACAATTGAAAATGGGTTTAACGTGTCAGATTTTAGACCAGGAATAATCCTAATGCATGCACATCATTGCAAAAGGGCTAAGGCACCAACCGTTATAAAAACAGGAGCTTTTTAACATCCATCTTTAATGTGTTGATTCTACATCATGCCACTGAGCCATACATCCTGGAAACAGTGGCCGGGTGGGGCCGCGCATTCTGCATCCAACACCAATGGGAATAATGCAGCTAAGGTCTCTCTGGCCATACATGTTAGAAATGACATCTTCCCGTGCATCCTATCAGTTGGCTAAGGCTGTCCCATCACCACTAGTCCTCCCACACTACAAACCACATCATACATGATGCGCCATAAGGCCAGCGTGAACCAACCTCTGTGGCCTTACTGTGTTTTATTCTTGTCTTTTTAAAGAAAGAACAGTTTGGCAATTTATTGTTACAAATTCATAATGATTATAAACATTTTATATTGGTGTAGCTCAAGGTATATCCTTGCATTTTTAAAACAAACTTTCTTTTTAATCTTTCTTTCCGGCCCTAATTTTAATTACTTTCATGGCCTAAGAAAAGAAAGTTAAATCAACAGAAGGAATGTGGGCGCAATTCCTGTGGCAGCAGAAGCGGAAAGTCTGGTTAAACACTTAGGAATTAATTTACAAAGGCAATCTTACACTTTTGTGCAAGTTTACTCTTTTTTGGTATTCACAAAGTACGATTTATGGTAACTTTACCACTGGGCAGTCTCTGCAGTTTGTGTGGAGAACTCTGCACATGAGAAGATAGGCCTGTCCATAGCAAATTAGTCAAATACACCCATCACCTGGAAGGCCCAAAAAAGGAAACCAAAGATGACCCAAAGGTAGGTTCTTCATACACTTAGGTGGCATGGGTCTCGCTAAAGTGCTGCGAGGTGCTTGGATCAGCTAGTGTCAATAATTCAAAAACCCTCCTCAAGTCCAAAATGGATACTAGAAACCATTTTGCTCTAAAATCTAGTGCTAAATATCATATTTGTATTTTTTATAGTTATGTGTAATTTTGTATAATTTTCATACATGTTTATGTCATTGAGGAAAAGCAAATTATGCAAATTTCACACACCCCTACTTTTGGCCATTAAAGATGTATCTTTTTATGTAGAAACAAATGAGGCAGAGGAATAATACAGGTCTCCGTCCTCAATCAAAGTCAACCCTAAGGATAGAGATATACAAACAGGATTCCTGGAATGAGCACTATTAACAAATGAAGATGTGAGCAGTGTAAGGGAAGTAGGCAAACTAAATAAACATTGCATTTCACACTGGTGGCCAGTGTTTACCGTCGAGCATTAGTATCCACACCAGTGAGCTGCAGCTCGCTTCCTAAGGCACAGTGAGCAAGAGACCCCCCCCCCCCCCCTAGGTGTATGCATATCCCTTAGGGTGTCTCACTAAGGAAAACAGTGATGAGTGGAATTCTAGTAGAACTCTCAGATACTGATGAATACTCTGAGCCTTATTCCAGTCCATTCGTTTTTGTCAATGGCATGGATTACAGCCATGTTGGCAGGTGTAGCCAATACTGCTTGTGATACTAGCACTGGCAGTACTGTGGCAAATACACCAGGTGAAATCTTATGTGTTACATCTCCTCAAAATGTCCTTGAAAACTAGATACATATGTGCAATGAAATGGATATTCACTTGTTATTCCCCATTCGATTGAGGGGGGTCTCTCATTGGTTGCTTGCAGTCTTGTTGCAATTCTGCGTTTTAAAATAAAAGTGATCTGCTAAGAACATGGGTTATCAATGGGAAGGGATGTGCGTCCATCACAAGTAATAAGTCCACAACTTCCATCTACTGGGAACCAAGTATGCCATTGTCACACTTGATTTTCTTAGGGTAGAGAGGGCAGAGTACATGGCCTACTCAGCGGAGTTGGTGTGGGCTAGTACCTCTATCCACAGGCACGCAATAAACAACACCCGACCGGGGAAGCAGAGGAATTAGTTCACCTGGAAGGAGGGCGGGGATAAGCACAAAGGGACAGCCAGCAGCACAAGTTTGGAGAGAAGTATACAAGGGAGATGCCTCAAAAACACTTGCATTCTGCGAGTGCCAATACAGCAAGATAAAAGTAGTTCCTTATCATCGAGCACAGACACCAGGCAAATGCACAAATGGTAAAGAAGCAATGCTCCATGGGAGGGAGAACACAAAGTTGATAAGCTGGGGCATGAATAAGTAGCATGCAAATCAGAGTGACAAGGAAAGACAACCAATGGTAAGCAATGGGCAGGCTCCAAACCCCTTTACGTTTCTGGTAAGCCATAATATGCCTCCCAATAGACAGAGCATGTGTTGTCTAGTAGGCACACACTAACAATGGTAAGAGGTTGTGAAGCAGCACAGTGTGGTAGTGGTAATGTTCATGCTGCAGTCAGTAATCAGTTTTTTGCCTGGAACACAAAACTGGCAGAGTTTAAAAATAAATTTGTGAACTTGCAGTTACAGTGCTTGGCTGCTTCGCACATCTCTACCTGATACTCACTAAAGCCATTGGCTTCCTGTTGAGCCTGTAACCTCTGGTGCTTAATTTGAGCCAGTGGTTGCCGGTGGGGGGCTCCAGCACATATTTTTGGAGACCGGCACTTACTTTTTTGCAAAAGAGAGTAAGAGATGGAAAAACAAACAACGCGGAAGACGGACAAAGAGAAAGACAGAACACTCATCATAAAGATAAAGTGTCAGCGAGTGTCTGGCAGTGGATTAAGGAACCTTGTGCTGAATTCAAGACTACACAGCCTTGGTATTAGGTGTGCCGCCATTTAATTGCACTGGCCTTGGGTTTCAGAGCAGAACTTTGGGCACCGACACTCATTCTATTACAAATTGAGCAGTGACTAGATGATACATTTATTTAAATAGATAGTGTTCTAGTCACTAAAAAGAACAATAAATAGAAAATGTTGGTGCATCATTTTCAGAATAGTTGGATATAAGCCATTAACTACCAGTTGAAAGTGGGTAATCAATGTGTCCGACTAATAAGCCATTAATTTGTAAAAGGGCAGATATCTCAGAATTATTCTGATCTCCTATAGTCACACAAGTTGTTGTCTCAGGCACTGCAAGTTCTGTCTTGACTTTGACAACTCGCGGTGATCACAAGGGCGTTTTGCCGCGTTCCCCACCACTGTTCACTGTAATCACCTCCACCCATGGCCAATCGCTCCAATAAATTTGTTTTTCTCTCCCCCGCATAAATCCATTTCATAAACACTCATTAAAATATGTCTTTGCTGTTTCGTTTATTGTCATTATATGTTGGCGCCGGCGTTTCCCGCGCTTTGTCCTGAAAGTCATTTGTTCCATGCTAATGGAATATCCGCGTCGCTAACAAAGCAGAAAATAAAGTGGCGGCCGCGCATCACCTGATCAATTTGCCATCCCACCCATACGCGCAACCTTGTTCAACAACTTCTAAGGGGCAATTATGACCTGCTTGTTTATTTCAAAGCAGCTCAAAAGGCAAGAAAGCAATTAGCATGGCTGGAAAACACAATATTGGGAGTAATCACACATATAGAGGCAAGTGAAGAGAAAACATGGAAACAAGGTGTCAAATCCATAACAAGGCTATTTATCCCTCGACTGAGTGAGGACAATTGTGATTAGAAGGCATTGTCAGCTGACAGGCCTCGCATGCACAACCACTGCCGGTAGTCTAGAGAAGTCAAGGACATGGATGGCTCCGTTCTCAGACCCTTTGACACTTGCAAATACAGCTTGAACATAGTTAGATGACTGGGGTACAAGGTCACCTTGAACCTGGACATCCTTACATCCATGATCAGTATTCCTCCATGATGGTATAATATGTAATGTGTGTGAGTAACCCCGCCTGAGGCGCTGGAAGTGGGCATTCAAGGGTGGGGTTTTCCTGGAAAGTATGATTTGCATTTACGGGAAACAGCTTGTCCTTGTTAAGAATTTAAAACCACAGAATTCAGGCAATCTCTGGAGTCAGCAACTAAACTGCAGCTACAAATGCTTTGATAAAGCAACTTTACATGCTTAAAAGCATATAACCAATTCACAAAAGTGAACTTTGAAAATGAAAAATATTAGGCAATGAGAGAGGTGATGATTTTGCCCCCCCCCCCTAACTTAGGGGGAGGACCAAGCAGATGCCTTGAACACAAAGAGCATATCATGCTGAACAATTCAGTGGTGGTCCCATCCTCTTAGGACCACCCAAAGCTCAGTTATGGGCAAAAATACAATCCCAACCAAAGACCCTGCAAAGCATTATGGGACGAGATTAGCAGTGGGCAGTGAATATTATAGTATCCAATATCAAAATAATTCTACAAAGAGCTGCAGCTCAACTAGTCATTACTAGGTTTCCCTCACGAGTCAAATGCAAAAGCATTGAAATTATTACATCAAGCTGCAGTTCAACTAGTCGTTGCTAGGTGTCCCTCATGACTCATGAGGGACACCTAGTAACGACTAGTGGAACTGCAGCTTCATGAAAGGGTTTCAATGCTTTTGTATTTGACTCGTGAGGGACACCTAGTAACGACTAGTGGAGCTGCAGCTTGATATCATAATTTCAATGCTTTTGCATTTGACTCGTGAGGGACACCTAGTAACTACTAGTTGAACTGCAGCTCTTTGTAGAATTATTTTGATATTGAATACTTTAATATTCACTGCCCACTGCTAATCTTGTCCCATAATGCTTTGCAGGGCCTTTGGTTGGGATGCCCATAACTGTGCTTGGGGTGGTCCTAAGAGGATGGGACCAACACTGAATCGTTCAGAAGGATGTGCTCTTTGTTTTCAAGGCATCTGCTTGGTTCTCTCCCTAGGTTTGGGTGGATCCCAAAATCATCACCTCTCTCACTGCTTGCTAAATTTTCATTTTCCCTTTTATGAAATGACTATATGCATTTAAGCATGTAAAGACAGAGATACTTGTTATTTTACCAAAAGTATTTGAGGTTTTTGTTTTATTAATTGGGAGTCCAACGGAGATTAGATACAAAATTCTTGTTGCGGAATTCACTGAGTTATTAGAGTTATTGTTCAACTTCGTGGAATTCTGCATAGTAGTACTCCACCAATTACGCCCACCCTTATTAATTACTACATGCCCACCAGTAAACTGCTGGAGATGGGGAAACAGCAAATACCATGACCACCGAACAACACGTTGCCTTTGCAGCACGGGCAGCACGGGCATCACAACGAATGTGTCTGAACCACGTATTCTATTTATAATGCAAGTCGTTACAACAACTTGCGCTAGGTAAAGTGTTGGACTTTAAAGTCCAACGCTTTCCCTACTGTTGCTGGGACTGGAGTTGGAATAGTAAATTATACTATTCCAAAGTCACAGCGCCCCCCTAAGGCAAGTCATTGTAACGACTTACATTGTAAATGGAATGTGTGGTTCAGACGCGTTTTTAAGGAACGTGGTTGTGTCATGCAACCGCTGCAGATGCATGCAGTAATAATCCCTCTTACTTTCGGGCATTTTGCGTTATTATTGTTTATTTGTGCCAGCGCATACTCTAGAAGGCTGCTCGCATAGAGGGAGGCAGGAAATTGTTTGTCTCCCCAAAGGAAAGCAATTGCAGGCGCGCGGGCGTCCAAAGGAGCAGGTGCGCGAGCTAAGAGGCCATTTCCCCTTTAAAAGAAATGTCATCGACAAACAGACGGCTTGAAACGAACTTGATTTTTGTCTGTTGATAGGTTCCAACAGCCAGTGACATTTTAAAGGAACCTTAATTAAACCTTGTTTTTTTAATTTTTACGAAGGCTTTTAAATTAAAAGGGAAGACGCCAAAGTGGGCTTATTAAGATATCCTGCGCTGAAAAAAAAGTCATTATGGGGCCCCGATTGACAGCTGCTAACAGGCCACTTGAGCAATTAGAGTCATTCAGACGAAGTCACGCGCAGCCAAATACTTCTCATGAAAATAAGATGCCATAACTGCTCTGCATATCCAGAGCAGATATGTTTTCAACACACTACTTTGCAATCACTTGCCAGTGTATTAAGCTATATAATTAACAGACAAGCTTCCTGAAGGAGGGCTCTTGTGCGCGCTCTTCCAAATGAATGAAAATTCCTGCCGCTTCCTCGCCCATTTGTATTTGGGGTGTTTATTCCCAGTGTTGAAAAAGACTGCACATTAATGGGGAAGCAGACTTGGGCAGTCTAAGCACTTGCAAATTTCCCTCGGTTTGTCACCAATAGGGTGGGGGGAAAGTGAACACCTTTGTCTGCTTAGTATGACAAGGTGGGTCATCTTTAGTCCATTACGCCCTGGTCACAGTCATTACTCTGTCTCCCGTTGTTCTCGTTCCATTCCCTACTTGTGGGGATAACCCTCTCCCTGGCAGAAGAAAAGAACAGTGGAATGCTGGGACACTTACCCCAACCCCTCCCACTGGGAGTACATAACCGGTACTCACCCAGGATTCCGCCTGAACTACGAAGCCACCAACAGGAAGGTCAGTCATCAGGGAGGGAGGGAGGGGCGTAAGGAATGGGACGAGGACAACGGGACCCAGAGTAATTAAGATTACCAGTAAAGATTAGGGCATTACCCCCAGGTCCCTCCAGTCCTCATCCCATTCCTTAGATGTGGAGAATGTCAAAGCCATAAACCCGGTCGTCCAAACGCCCAAAGAACACCCAGGACACCACCACGAAAAGCAGCACCCCAAGAGAAGCAAAGGGGAGAAACAGGAAACACAGGCAGGAGCACCCCAGCCTGTAATGCCCCCAACCGAACCACAGGCAGACACACCCCAAAACAAGCAGGAGCCAACCCAGGTGAACACAACAGCTGCAAACCCAAAACGCAGCCAGCCAGAAGGCACACTGGGAACACCCCCGAATCAACAAAGGAGTAGAAGCACCCACCAGAGAAGCACCAGAGACCGACCGTAACAGAAGGACAGCGAAGAAGCCACACACTGATGAAGACCCAAGGCGACAAGACACACCAGCATTCCAGGGCCAGGCCAACAGGAACAAAACCAAGCACTGGACAAACCAGCACCCCGGAAGTAAAAGCCACCAGCGGCAGTAAGGAGGCATCCAACCACAGAGAAAATGGACAAGCAGGGCACCCAGGCCTACTAACCCTAACCCCCAAAACCGCCAAGTGGAACCGAGCAAGCCCAAAGGCAACAAGGCAAAGACAAGCAAGACAGAGTCGGCAAGGAGGCAAATCACATACACCCCAAGCCCAAAGGTGACGCCCCAGAGGGGCCAAGGTAACCAGACCACCAGAAAGAACCAATACCTGGAGAGCCAGAACAATGGAAGCACCCCAAAGGACATGAAAAGCCCCAAAGGACGCCCACCGGGCCAGAAGGCTTCCAAGCCGAGGACACCAAGCAGCCACACAGACCCAGCAGCAGAACCGACAGAGAGCGCACTCAAGCAGAAGACAGAAATAATGCCCAACCAAGCCAAAAAAACTGACAACAAACTTTACAAGGGAGCTGAGCGGAGCAAGAAAACGACCCAACAGGCCCATCCTAACCAGGAGACAAAATGTTGACTTGGCCAACAACAGGACCAACCCCAACACCACCAGGGAGGCCCACAGCAGACCAGCCCAGAAAAAGGACAGGGCCAGCCAACAGGGTCAGGGCACAGACCAACCAAGGGAAAGCCCACAGGGGACCAAAACCCAGTGAGGGAGGGAGCACCAACCAAGAGCAAGGCCGCCCAATCCAACCGACCCAGCACCCAGAGAGCTCAGAGGACACCGCCACAGAAAACCCACATAGGAGGACCAGGCCCCAGGGCAGTAACATCCAGCACCAACCACCAGCGCCGACACAGGATGATCCACAAAGCACCAAAACCAGGAGAGGGAGCCATGGCACAGGGATAAGCCAAGATCAAGGCACCCACAAAGACCACAAGGAACACCAGAACAGAAACCCGAAACCCCTACCAACCAAACGGATGGCAGGTGCCTAGAGGAAGCAGGCCCAACAAACACCCAAACTCCAGCCACCCGAAGACCAAACCACAAAGGGCTACGCAACAAGAAACATGGACCCCACAGGTACAGGAAAAGGCAGGGGGAGAACCATAGGCCTGAACTCCGGGAAGCACAAACCCCCACCAAGAATGAGGAGAACCATATGACCCCCCCAAGGAAAACCACAGAGCGGGCCTCAGTAGACCCTGAACAAGACCAGGGCACAGCCTTAAAAGTGGGGAGGGGCAAACCCCCTCCCTCCTGGGCCCCCAAGAACAGGGTACCCCAAGGACAAAGCAGGGACAACAGGGAAGACCCTGCCCCAAACAATACACACCCAGGACGACAGCCACACACCCGGGGGATGACCAAAGGCGCCAAAGATAGGACCATAGAATACCAAGCCCCCTCTCCCCCAGCCACCGAATCAACTGGGCAGAGGACAAAGGGCAACACCAAAGAACCACCCCAAGTTAGTCCTAAGAACAGACACAGGAAGACCACACAGGGCGGCACACCACCCTACCCACAGCCTCTGAGAAGCCAGCAGACCAAACAACAGGCACGCCAGCAAAGGCAGGAGGCCACCCACGTGGAGCCCCCACAGGGCCGGAAGGAGCATCCCCGGACCAACAGCCTGAAACACCCAACCACAGAGGATAGAGAGGAAGGTGAAGAAACCAGCCACAACCAGGCCACAAAGGCACAGAGAGGCAGGATGCCAGAGCAGAAACCAAGCAGCTCACAACGATACACCCATGTCCCAGTCCGCACCAGGGAAAGGCAGACACTGAGTAGAGGCCAGAGGAAGGGCAAGGAGGCCAATCCGGATCCCCATAAAGCCCGGAAAAAGAACCGCCGACCACTAAGGGGCCAAAAGTCCTACCCCCCAACAAGGCGCAAAGTGACCAGAGAAAGGGAAGCCAGAAAAGGGCCACAGGCCGACACCCAAAGGTGTTCCCCAAGGCATCAAGACCCCAATGGCCTAAGCCAGACCCCTCCTGAAGGAAAACCCCCAAACTGGAAGCCCCCAACAGGCAGAGAAGGCACCACCCAGCCAACCGGCACAGGCCTTCAAGGGGCAAATTAAGGCACAGCAAAGTCATGACAAACAGAGGAAAGCCAAGCCCCACCACCAGTCGGGGCGACAAGTCCGGAGAGCACACTGGAGCCGAAGCCCCCAAGGGGCAAAGACCGGAAGGGGGAGCAGGCAGAAACCGGACCCAAGCAGATGCCAGAACCCCAAAGGACCAAGCACAAACAGCAGGACCAAGGCCCCAAGCGGAAAGAGACAGGACCCAGCCAACACCGAGGGACCCACACCCAGAAAACCACACAGGAGGCACCCAAGACAGAGACCATGCCAGGGAAGCCAGGGACAGCACGAAACACCACACACAAAAGCCGCACAGCCAAGATGCACACAGCCAAACGAAGGGGGAAATACAAAATGAAACCTGGACACCAACCGGGTCCGGCAGACCCCAGACAGTACTGCTGCAAAAAGAACGGACCCACCAGACAAACCTCGCGAGCCCCATGTCAGTGCAACAAGAAAAGCAAAAAATGGCCCAATGGCCACCAGGAACACCGGGGCTACCAGACCATCACCCGTGAGCACTCAAGGCCAGAGCCAATCCAGGCCCGAGAAGAGTGTACAGGCCCCCAAGCGGAAGCGAAACCCGCCAAGGCAGTGAACTAACCAGGGCAAAAAAACACAATGCACACCACTCCGTACACCACACCAACGCCCCCACCGACCAGCCACAGGCAAGAGAGGGGAAGCAAATGAGCCAGAGAGGCAGAGGCAGATGACCCCGCAGCAGGAAGGCCTCATACCCCAAAAAAGGCTGAGGCACCAGAAAAAGAACGAAAGAGGGGAGATAAACCCGCAGCGCGGCCCATCCCTAGGAAAGGCAGACAGTGCACCACCCTGACCTCCCCTACCAGCCATCCCAGGCGTGCCCCAAAAGCCCAACCCAGGGCACAAGGCAAAACCACCACCCTGGCCACCAGGTACCCCTTGGGACACCACCAATAAAGCCCCCTAGCCACCAGCGACCTAAGGCCAGCCGCGACCAGAGAGAGAGGGACCACAAACACAGGGTAAAGCAGTGAGACAAAAGCCGCCAGACCAGGCAAGAGGGAAAGAAAAAACACAAGTTCCCCACATGCAGGAAAGAAACTGAAGCATCAGGAAGGCAATGAAAACAGAGAGGAGGCAGTGCACACGGAAGCGAAGAAACAGGAAGAATAACCAAATGGCTACGCAGCATGGACCCCCAGGGCTGGCAGACCACAGCACCCACAGCCAGCCCCAACCAAGCCCCCACAGACAGCCCAAGTGCACACCACCAGCCACAGTACCTGGGCACCAGCCTGACAGAGGCAAAACATGCAGAGAAAGGAGATTGCAACACCTAGACCCAAACCCTCAACCACTCCACTGAGAGCCGAAGAGTGGAACCATAGAACCACATGTGCCACGCAAGGTATTAAAAAAATGCTATGTGGTACTCACCACGGAGCATAAAACTTCAACCAGACAAGAAAAATGTCCCCATGACTGCAGAAGCCCACATAGACCTGTGCGCCAGTACTCAGGCAGCCAGGGCCAATACTAGACTGGATCCATTGGAGCACCCCCAATCCAACTCTGACGGCCGAGCAGCCATCACCTGCGACTGACAGTTGGGACAGAGCCGGCATCTGAACACCTGTGGTCGAGTGTCAAGACAGAGGCAGACCACAGTAGAGGCCCTCCCAGGCACCTCAAAACAAGCCAAGGCAATGCGACTCCCCCAGAGCCTGGCTCCAGGAAGTCACAATGCCGGCAACAAGAAGCACCATTATAAGCTAATGGGGTAACCCAGAAGACGTCAAGAGGACCTGGGTGCAATGCGGTAAGAACAACAATGGGTCCTGACGTACCTCAATGGAACAATCAAAGAGGAAATTGATAAATAAACTTAGTTTACTTGGTCATTGAGCAATTTATGCTTCTTATTAAGAGCAACCGCTTATAGATATCTTTCCATATGGTTTATTGAATATGTTATTTGCATAAGTAAAAGAATATAAAAAGGATTCCTCTTCCTATGACCTAAGTTGTTTGGTCTCTTTCTCTGGTGCATTATTGAAGAGTATTTACTCTTGTGTTTAAATGACCATACATAAATGTCTCAATGACCAAGTGAATTAACTTCATTTATCAATTTCTTTGGTTGTTCCATTGAGGTACGTCAGGACCCATTGTTCTTCTTACGGCAACAAGAAGCAAACAGCAGACCCGGCACACCAGTCGCAAAGGGCTGGAAGCCTAGAAGCGAGCCTCCCAGTAAGCCGGCAGGCAGGAAGGCAAACTCCAGCACCACCCAGGAACCGACAGCACTCCCTCGAAGAGGCCAATCCTGCCCGGCAGGAGCAGCAACCAGCACACCATGTCCCATTCTGTCGGCAGAAAGAAAAAAAGAACAGGCGGAATGCTGGGTGAGTACAGGTTATGTACTCCCAGTGGGGAGGGGGGTTATGTGTCCCAGCATTCCACTGTTCTTTTTTTCTGTCAGGACGGGACGAGGGATGGAGGGACCTGGGGGTAATGTTTATCACTGTTTGTGATGCTGTTGTCAGTTTGCACTATTTTTTAGCACAATATGCGTTCTTGAAACAAAAGTTGACACAAGGATGCATTTTTGCGTTAAAATATAGTGCTACATGATTGATTTTCATTTCGGGCAATTATGCAAAGCTTCACTTCATTTTTCAGAAATTTTGCATAATTAGGTGAAAGCAAATGACACAAATTTCACACACCACTATTGTTCATATAACAGCCTGTAGTATGCAAAAACAACAACATTTTTGCAAGATTGTTCGAATTTCACCCAAGCCTGTTCATACAAATGGAAAATGCTTTACTGTGAAATTATTTTCTCAGTCTGTCTGTTACAACCTAACACCTGATTTTACATAAACTCTGAAAACTTCACATGAAGTCAACAACTTTTTTCATAATTTAAAATGAGGCTCGATATTCACTCCAGGGATAAAAAGCTATGGATGTAATTACATGAGGGTTCCACAGGTGTAGTCCTATTCCTGAAGGGTTCTCTTGCACTTCGCAGGTTTACAATAAATGTATAAAATAGTTGCATCAGCAGACATATGACATGAGATAAATAAAAGCAGGAAGTACAGGGAGTAGCCTGAAGGAACAATACAATGAAACAAAAAATGCACAGAATAGATAGGCAGACAGAAAACCCTTGGGATTAGCTCTGGTTAAATATTAATAGAGAAGGACAGCTATTCTTCTGCCACAAGTTATCTCAGTAATGATTTCTGTCAGTACCAGCTTGCAAACTTGTTCTCTTCTAAACTTCCGCCAATTCTCATGAATTGATCTGAAATTTGCAACGTGTTCTGCATGTGGGCTTTTATGTTAAAATATGTTTTCTTAGGATCTTTTTATTCTAAGGCAAGATTAAAGTGATCAAAATTGATCTAGTTTCAATGGTGCAAGAAAAAGTGTTTTATCATTATTTCCAGAAAGGATGACGCATCCATGATGAGTGCCAGCCAGGGCCGGACTGGCTACCAGGCGTTTTGGTGTGCTGCCGAGCTGGAGGCTGATTTCACTGCAGTGGGGGCTGATTTCGTTGATGGGGACCTGCTTGTGCTCCTGAATAAACAAAGCAAAACAAATGGTTTTAAGCACATGCAGGTCCCCATAAACAAAATTAGCCCCCAGCTTAGCAGCACACCAAAACGCCTGGTGCCAACTAGCACTCCCAAAAAACTATCATCAGAGCACAAACATCTTATATCGTATTGCAGCATTTATACAGCACTTACTACTCCTTCTGTGGTGCACTGAAATGCTTACCTACTTGTGTAGCAAGCTGCGTCATGTAGGGTGTGTGATTGGAAGTGTTGTCTTTGTTTTGTGATCCTATGTGGGAAGTGTTTCCATGTCGCGAGTAGAGAAATCTAGAAATTTTGCAAACTACAAGGTGGGAGCAATGATGGAAATCTATGCAAACCTTTTCTCACATAAAACAATCTTTGCACTTTACCTTCCATACACTCCATGCTGCACTCGAGAAAAACAAATAAATTCCAACATATTTGCAGAACTTTTCCAGCCATGGTTTTTGCACACCAATCAAAATGTTTTGAGACCAAAATATATTTTCATTATGCAGGAGATCACGGGTTTTCGCTCATCATGCTGCTATGATCTCACAGTCTAGTGAGAATGTAATCTAGATGCTGGCAGGTGAACCTCATTCTCTCATTCAGAGCCATGTTGCAGGTTTAAAATAACAAGGATGATCTAATATGTCAAGGGCGACAACTGCAGGCACAGAATGACTTAATATTGCCCTAATTTCAGATCGGTGCCACAGTCTCCTCACAAGTGGGTGATTTGTGTATTTTGTATGAACAACCAGCTGTAGGTTAAAATATTTAGTTTTATTAGCAAAATATATGATTTCTCATTTTCTTGTAATTTGCTGTAGTTATGTTTGCATCAACATAGTATGGATTCCCCAAAAATGAGCAAACCCATATCTAAGTATCATGTAAATGTAAATTTTTCTAGGGATCCACTCGGTTCTAAGGAATGCATCCGGACATCTGGGCACCTTTTACTAACTTACTCACACCCTTATTGCCGCTGAATGTACAGTACACCAGCAGGTTCTCTGCAGACAAGACTGCCTGACGAGTTAGAGTCAGGGGAAATGTGAGCATTTTTCTCCACATCTTTAATTGAATAAAAATTCCCTTCTCCTGGGCTTCCTAAAAAGTTGGTGAGTTTGGAGTCCTTTTGCAAACTAAAAAATGCCCACTTATCCAGCTTTTCTTTTTGGGGTAACAGTTGGCATGCATTTACAGGTGAACATTCAATTGGAGTAGTGTGTGAATAGAGAAACAAACAAAACTATCTGTGGGACTGGGATGTTACTCGGTGCTCAGCGACATCCTACACCTGTGAAGCGTGTCTGATCACACCAAAGGGAAGCCCTAATTTAGGGAGGGAGTACCATCACTCACCGAAGTGACATGCTTCATCATCCAGAATCTCCTCCCGGCTGTAACTCCTAGTACAGCCGAGGGCTACAACCCCCTCACTATGAGGGAGGAGCTCAGGGATGTTTTTAAGGATTTCCTAGGATATACTAAAATCCACCAGCAAATGAGCCAAGGTGTATTGATCAGTGATGGGTGCAGTGCTAAAGAAAAAACACAAAAAGTGTAATAAAACTAACTACCAGGAGAAAAGAAAGTTTAATATATATCTCATGGTGTCAGGATTAAAAACAATGCTAAAGCAGTTTTGAAAAAATAAACTGCAACTATCTAGTTAGAGGGTCGGTCTACATGTTTCAGCTATCATGACCTGTGGAGTTTCAAGCCTTCCTCAGGACCTAAAAAGTGTAAGCTACTGCGTAATTAGTGAAAAAACAATAAAGACAAATAGTACGTGTAACTGAAAAAGGAAGAGATACAACTTATCGCACCACTTGTTTCACTGGAATCGTGGTGTATTTAAACCCGTAGTGTGTGGGTAAAGAACCTCACCTCACCTGGCCACTACTCAGGACGTGAGGCACCGCTCTCTCCTTCGGTACCCCTGGCATAAACTGAGCCGTAGTTGGACTATAGTTTGTTTCTCAATTTCTTAGGGAAAGTGTCTGTTCAGATCTTTAAACTTTCCCATGGACCCTCCTACTCTCTGTTTCGTATTTGTAGTGTGTGAATACCCACAAAGGTCTGACTTTGTTGGTGTTCACAACATTCCCAAATGGCAACATACATTCTTCCCCAGATACCACTCAATTTACTAGCCACTTACTACAGGAAGTACGACAGAAAATGCACCAGCCTTACAGAATCTTCACAGGAGTCCCATCTGCATCCATACATCCACAGATACGGATTCTCTCTAGTTTTTAAACACATTTGTGTTTAGAAATAAATCAGTTACTGAAAAAAAATAATTAAAAATCAGCATTGATAAGCCAGAAGTAAGGCTGGGGTAAGTTGCTCATACCCCACTACAATCGATGGATGGGGGCTCCACCATCACCTTCAAAGAGTGGAATGTGGTCGCCTCTACTAAGGTGTGCAGGAATTTACAGTCAGAGTCACCGCCTGCATGCTTCTAGGTTAGGATAGGAGAAGACTGGAAGAGGGTGCGTTGCATTTCTTGCTAAAGATGGCAGCTAACACAGTGGCCATTTTGAAGTGGAGTATGTACCTTCCTTAAACCAGTATGAAGGGCTGGGACCATGTAGCCACACGTGGGAGATGGCTGAGTAGTGCTTAGGTTTAGGATGAGGTAGGGGCCAAGTGGAGATGGGAATCTCTCTGAAATGTAACATAATATTTTATTATTTATCGGCAAAACAGGCATACAGCGTCCAAATGTGCTGTTTGCAAAGAAGCTTCATGCAAAATTAATTAGTTTGCTCTAATTTTTGGTCACATAGATTTATTTCACTTTGGCAGCTTAACAAATTTTACAATGATTGAGCTTCTATACAGATATTCACACAATCTGTGAACGAAACAGTCTGCCACATTGGAAAAATAATTCTGATAACCTGTACTTTTCCATGGAATTCCTTGGAGACAACAGAGACAGAAGAGAAGCCGTACTGGAGCTACTGGGCGAGAAAGAACTGGGTGAGAAAGAACAAAAGGAAAACTAAAAAGTCAAAAGGAACAGAAAGTTGGTGAAAAAGAAAGCAGTGAGTAGGCGAGAGTTTCTGCGACAAAGAACAGAAGTAGAAAGAAGTATATGTAAAGCATCTGAAGCCGCGGTGATTACTGGTAATTTCATGCAGAAAAGAGCTTATTGCAAGAAGGGAATGAATAAATAAACGCAGCAAAGATGTAAAAAGTATATATTTTGTGCTTCAGGCTCTACTGAAAAGGTTTCTGAGGTTATTATGAGCTCATCAAATATTCCATTAGGACTGATAACCTTGAAAAAAAGTGCTTTCTCATGGTCGCCCTTCCTCCTCTCCCCACCCCGGGTCCCGCGACCCCTCTGCCTGCCATGTCGAGCAGGTCCTGGCTACTGGAGGAAGCAGAAGGAAAGCCAGAACCTGGTTAATATATAATTAGCAATAAGGCGAGTCTGGGGGGATTTTAAATAATGCATAGCATGGGCAAGACAGGAAAGGTGAGAGCGGAGCATGTGTAGGCATAGGGAATCAAACAAGTGCCTGCCAGGAAAGTGCCTCATGCCACCCTTCTGCTGCTGCTAAGCGCTGGAAATAACATGTGTTACTATTGTACAATTCACTGACACTTAATTTACCCACCTCAGGGATAAAAGGCTCAGCGAGCCTTGCCAGAATTCACATTTTTACCCTGCAAATCACCACATATATTAGCAGCGAGCATTGACCAGGCTGCACCATCGTGTTGGAATACACAGATCTTCACTAACCAAGCACAACTCCATGAGACCAGCTAGCTTAAATAGGGTTAATGAGAATATTCCAGTTATAGTATCAACATTTGACTCACACACATACACCCTTTGCATGGTCCTGGAAACTCTCAGGGGAGACAAGTAGCGCTCTACAAATCTATTGATTGATTGCTCGATGATGGTCCTGTAGCTCTTTTGTAGTTGGGGGTGATCTTTATAGATTGATTGCTCGATGATGGTCCTGTAGCTCTTTTCTAGTTGGGGTGATCTTTATCGATTGATTGCTCGATGATGGTTCTGTAGCTCTTTTGTAGTTGGGGGTGATCTTTATCGATTGATTGCTCGATGATGGTCCTGTAGCTCTTTTCTAGTTGGGGTGATCTTTATCGATTGATTGCTCGATGATGGTCCTGTAGCTCTTTTGTAGTTGGGGGTGATCTTTATCGATTGATTGCTCGATGATGGTCCTGTAGCTCTTTTGTAGTTGGGGTGATCTTTATCGATTGATTGCTCGATGATGGTCCTGTAGCTCTTTCCTAGTTGGGGTGATCTTTATCGATTGATTGCTCGATGATGGTCCTGTAGCTCTTTTCTAGTTGGGGTGATCTTTATCGATTGATTGCCCGATGATGGTCCTGTAGCTCTTTTGTAGTTGGGGTGATCTTTTCATCCGGGTTCCCAATGGCTGCAGTCAAGGTGGCTTGGTGGAATCACTTTTTGTTATTGAAGACAAGACTGTCCATTGCATCATTTTGGAAAGCTTGTATTGATAAATGCAAAGAAGGTGTGTATACACCCTTCAGTGAGTTTTGAAGCGTAGTTTACTCTCTGCATTCGCACGAGAGCCGTAGGACTTTACATTCACTTGGCTGCTCTGAGGAGCACACTGGTCTCATCAGCCTGATCTCTTGAGCAGCATCAACAGTCTGATATGCAGTGTTGCCTCAATATTTTGCACATGGGTCTCTGGTAGGTTTCAGCCAAAATGTGTTGAATGGTTCTGAGGTATGCACGAGTGTCAGGACAGAAATGGACTCAAAGCGTGTGGACAACGATAGTGTTCTGGGTTCACGTTGTGTACATGAGGGTGCAAAGAGGTCTGTCCAACATGTTCTTTTGAGGAGTATGGCTATGGTTGGACAAGATTAAATATGTTGAATTGGTGAATGGTGAGTGTGAGTAAAGGTGGAAGGGCGGTGATAAATGGCTAGATCGCATGTCGGAGATGTGTTGGATGTTTGTGAGATGGCTTGTGTGTGCCATGTTGAATGATGAGTGGTCCTGTTGGAAGAGTGCAAAGAGTCGAACGATGCAAATCTTCCACTAAACAGACACATAGGTCAGATAGCAACAATTCAGCTGAGGCATCGGGTGAAGTATGGAAAGGTGGTATATCTTATATCACCAGTCACATGTTAGGAAGTAGCAGGTTTAGAAACAATGAATGACACTGCATATGTTAAGTATCTGTAGAGGAAGGACACCTAATAGCATAATGCTACACTGCAGCAAAAAACACCACACATTTTTATATTATAACTTACAATGTTTTGTTAAAACTATAAGTGCATTTAACTAACCTTTGCCCCCACGCCCTTCGAGGACCCCAATTACACACATGGTGAAGTTGTGAGATGACACTCAAACAGGCCTACATTTTCTGTGATCCACAGTGCACATTTAGACAAACATAGAATCTTCTAGAGTTGTGAACTGTGCTTAGTGACAGAACTCCTCTGCGGATGCAAAGGAATGTCATCAGCTGTGTACATTCTGTCAGTGGCTACAGTTCACTGCTCTAGAACTTTCTATCTTTGTTTAAAAGTCTTAGTTGCTAATCTGTCTTTCGAACTTCATCCACTACGAAACAATTCAGCCCTGTCCACTTCAAAGCGGTTGTAACGCCTGCTACTGGCCCAGTCCTAGGATGTCCGACGTCAGATCATTGGTCTAGGCCCACCTTCTGAAGTGCCTAGATGTGACAGGCTCCTTTCAGTCACACATGTGCAGGCACTAAGCTTGGGTCACTTCCACCTCCTCTTCATGGCGTATCGCATGACATTCGAAGGCTGGATCATGGTCTTTGAGCTGGGCCAGTCTCCAGTGTGAATCGTGCTGAATGGCGTATCGCATGCCATTCGAAGGTTGGATCATGGTCTTTGAGATGGGCCAGTCTCCAGTGTGAATCGTGCTGAATGGCGTATCGCATGACATTCGAAGGTTGTACCATGGTCTTTGAGATGGAACAGTCTCCAGTGTGAATCGTGCCGAAGGTCTTTAACTATAAGAGTGAAATCAAAAAGAGTGGGCGAGCACAACATCAAATCGAGGATCCCTCAATGAGAATTGTTGTAGGAGCTGCAACAGTGATGGTCTGTCAGTGGCATGTTTTCCGCTGACATACTGATGACTGATAGTAACATCATTGGGTCTGTCCTGCACCAGGAGGGGATACTCTCATGCCAGAGACATTCTGGGATCCTTGATGAAAAACAAAGTGCTTAAAAGTACCTTCTACCTTGTTGGGGGTCTTTAACTAAGAGACATGTCCTACTAAACTACTGCAGATGGATCAGGCCTACAGTATCCTTGGTCTCAAACGTTATGAAACAAAAATAGAGGAAATCTGATTGCTCATTGAAAGTCTAAGCAGGATGAATGAAGTTAGGTACATTTGCTTAACACTAGATTCACATTAAAAATGAAGTTACATATATTTGCCCAGCACAGATTTTACAGCTGAGCTGTCAGGATTCAGTGCAGATGCTGGGCTGTCTAATGTGGAGATGATAGTTCCTGCCTCACAGTTTTTGTAACTGAACCCCTAGCAACTCCTAGGCTAGTGTGTACTTTTTTACTGATGCAATATAAGGTGTTGGTTATTAATATTTTAGGCATGCTTCAATTACAGCTCACTGTCTTGATGTAGACCTTGTTGAGGACCTACTGAGACATGGCAGAAGGACCTGATAAATAGACAATAGACAATCCCTCCGCTGCTTCATACCATATCAGTCGTGGACACCTAATTTCGAAGCCCATAGCTGTTGCCTTGCCTTTCGAGTGCTCATGTTGTGCAGCAAAAAAGTTGGTGCACTTCTGGATATGTCTAGGTGAGTGTTATGGAGGAGAGAAAAAGGCAAGGCAATTGCTTTCCCTCCGCATCACTGGGCAGATTCAAAATGGTGGCTACTGACACAGAGTTGTGGCCGACCAGATGTGAGAGCCAAGGTGCCATGAAAGGACCTTAAGTTGGGGGAGAGGAGCCCGTAAACAGAGAGATATGTGACTGAGCCAGGGTCATGACAGAGATGTGGCTAATGGTAGAGGCAATTGAAAGACCTCACGCTGGGCAGTGAAGGGTTGAATGTCAGAATACCCTTGGCAAAATGTCATCTGACAGAAATATGTCATGCTAAATATCATTGAAAAAATATTGTCTAATGGGGGCAGATTTTGTAAACTACATTTAGTCCACAATAATTGATGATATTTAGAATATAAAAGTCTAGTACTGTACACCCAGGAAGGGACCCATCGGGTCTTGATGTAAGCTTTCTGCATTGTGTGGTTAAGTAGCAGCTGAGTTTATTGTATCCATTATACACACCACTAGTGAGAACATTGAAGTTTGACGAAACACACTTAGGCAGTCCTTCAGGGGCCTTGTCAACATCCACGTGAGGGCAAAAAGGACCACTTCAGTTGAGAGAATTTTCAATTGTTGCACAAGAATCGTGAAGGTGCAAATCTTAAAGGTGGCAGCACTGGTGAAAAAGTACAAGTTGCTTTTATACTCAGACTGCATGAAATGGACAATGTTGACACCTGCTTTGTCGCATTGGAGGACAAGCTTGGAGGTATTGCATAATGAGTGGTGCGGTCAAGACTGTTGTTCGGGATTTTGAAAAAAAGGCAGTTGAGACAAGGTACTTATTGCAAATTGCAGAGCAGCATCAGAAAAAATGACACATTTCAAGAACTGTGTGGTGGCGTCCATGACCTTCCTGGAAGACAGACGTGAAATTTCAGAAAATGAAAGGAGAGTAGCCTTCTTGAGACTGATTGGTTGGTTAACAATTGATAATGTGGAAGATAATTGAAAATGAAGATCAAGACCATTAAAGAAAGAAAGGCTAATCAAAGAAAGGCTACTTGAGATGTCCACCACCTGACATCCTTAAGGAGAGCCATTAGGCTGCCCATGACAAGGAGACATGAGGATGGTGACGGTGGCACAAAACCCATCACGCTTGATGAAAAAGAACATTGTGACGTCGCGTCAAGGTGGGTATCTTGGATGAAGGAAGTGATTTACCTCATTTGGTGACTCCTTTTTTCCCGGATGTTGGCCCATTAACTGTGGTTATGAGAACGGGCTTTGAGGAACTGAAAAAAGAGTTTGTTACATTGGGTGCACAGGTGAGTGTCCAGTTCCTGACATAAATGTATTTGTGGGGAGCACATTTTCACTTTTCACCTGTCTAATTTGATAGATTATGAGAATAGGCATTGTTACTATTTTGCCTTTAGTTTTCTCAGTTGCTTAGCATTGAATTTTGGTCTGACCGCATAGAATCCAAGCCCTGGGTGAGATTCTTCTTTGACAGTGGGGGCAAAGAGGACCATTGAGGTCATAGTTTTACTGCATTGTTGATGGGATATGTGTGTGTGTCCTGTCTCCAGCATCCCATCAAGGGTTCTCTTTTCTGGAGCCATCTTTCTTTCTGAACACTTTGCTTCGAGAGTTATGCTGATGACCAATATTTTAATGCACAAGCTAACTTGTTTTCTCTCTGACCCCTCCCCCCCCCCCCCCCCCCTTGAGATTTACGTTGCCATAAGAATGGTCACTGATAATAATTATATACCTTATTGCTTTACAAAAATCCCAAAGTTGTTAAAAAATTATAAGCTAAAAATATTGATGGTTGCACTTGGGTGACAAAGGCATACCGCTTGCTGAGAACAAGGGACCGGGTTGCTAATCAGGCCTAATTTCACAGCAGAGGCCAACTTCCAGAGTTACAAATTGAAGATACAAAGTAGACGATTTCTTGACACTCCCTCATGTGGACTATACGGTGACCTCTAAGGAGCACCAACTTGAGAAGTGCATTATTAGAGTTGAATAATGTACATCCTTAGGGTTTTGTCAAGTAAATATAGGATGCAAACTATTTTATGTTTTGATTTATTTTATGAAATGTTTATCTCCTGCAGAATGCAAACCTCTAGAGCAATTTATAGTGAGAAAAGTCAGCCACAATTATTTTCTTTAATTAGAGCCTTTTAGAGATCACCAGTTTGGTGAAAACCCATTCACTGGACCCCAAAGGCATTGCCTCTCACAAGTCTGATGTGGTCAAAGACAGAATCCAGGATCAGTTCTAGGACCCTGAACCACAATGTATCACCCTCACCCTCGGGAATAATTAATGATTTTCCACCCACAGTACTGTCAGTCATTCATAAAGGAAAACAAGCGGCAAGAGCTGAGGGAAAAAGACACAGACGCCGGAAGCTCTATCCTGTTTCCACCCTGCCGTATCGAGGGGTGAGGCAATACAAGGAAGAGAGACTGATGGGCTCCTAAGTGAACATTTATCCATATTCATAGACTGGAATTCACCTGAAATTCACAACACTAACTCAATATGGGGGTAGGGTGACTCAAATGTCAGACAGAAAAGAGAGAGGGAAAGAAATATAAAGAGTGATAGAGAAAGAGAAGACATTGGAATGAAGATGTGATGCTCTACTTCACAGAAATGTTGTTAAGCTGGGCACAATAAAAACAAGCATTGGCATAGCCAATAGGTCTCGCCTTTGGGACCTTTTTAAGTGTTTAGCCATGCAACAGTTGCATAACTAAATACTTATACGGTCCCAAAAGCGAGACCTATTGGCTATGCCAAGCGGCCGCGAAAGTGAAAGTGATCGCAATCGCGATCACGATCAAACATCAAAGCAGCCGTGGGGCCGCGAAAGTGAAAGCAATCATGGTAAAGTGTAGCGCGCGCCCGCGCACATGCACTGTAGCTCTAGACTGGCCTGGTAGCACTTTTTGGAGCCCTCTCAATAAGTCTCGCCAGACCAGCGCATGAGCTGGGTCAGGCGAGACCTAAAAATCACCTATGAAATAAGGAGAAATCCGAAACTAGTAAGGCGGCCAAAGTTTGTAGACTTCAGCTGAGGCGAAGTGCTAACTTATACGTCCAACTGCAGATCCAGTAGAGGCAGGATTTCAGGATTTCATCTGTGCGCCAGGCATTCTGGAATTATGTGTTGGCTAGCGGACACTGCATCACCTGAGAGCATTCCCGCTGAGGGAATCCCTTAGTCCATTTCAGCAGAGGTCCTCGATGCAAGCCAGGGGACAATTCTAGTGTCGCATTAGAATTGCTCTTCTAACCTCTGCCTATTTAGGAAAGAAAATTCAGGAAGACTTGCAAAGAAGAACAGGCTAATGGAAGTCATCCAGTGTACCTCAACAACCGCCTCTCCTTCCATGCCCCTAAAAGAATCCTCCCACCTCAGCCAACCTCTCCCTAGCCACCATCCCACGCTTCTACAGGAAAAGAACGGGTGGAAGGTCCTTCTCCTACCTCACAGCCAAGACCTGGAACGGTCTCCCCCTTCACCGCTGGCGTAGTCCGACACTGCACCAATTCAGGAAGGACCTCAAGACCTGGAACAATCTCCCCCTTCACCGCTGGCGTAGTCCGACACTGCACCAATTCAGAAGGACCTCAAGACCTGGAACGATCTCCCCCTTCACCGCTGGCGTAGTCCGACACTGCACCAATTCAGGAAGGACCTCAAGACCTGGATCAATCTCCCCCTTCACCGCTGGCGTAGTCTGACACTGCACCAATTCAGGAAGGACCTCAAGACCTGGAACAATCTCCCCCTTCACCGCTGGCGTAGTCTGACACTGCACCAATTCAGAAGGACCTCAAGACCTGGAACGATCTCCCCCTTCACCGCTGGCGTAGTCCGACACTGCACCAATTCAGGAAGGACCTCAAGACCCGGCTCTTCGAATGACCCCAATGGAGCTGCCCACCCCCTAACCTCCCACACGCCTTGATACCCTAACGGGTGAGTAGCGCGCTTTACAAACCCCTGATGATTGACTGATGATCTCTTTATCCAACTTTAGCCATTGGGAGGCACTTTCCCTACACGAGGCTTTTTGTTATTTTGTAATATTCACAGCCACATCGCAGCACAACCTGCCCTTTCGGCCTGATTAGGCCCCTGCACTATGACGATAGTATATATATAAAGGGGCAGAGGTTAGGAAATCACAAGTGCAGGGGAAACAGACCCATAAGTGTGTTTGTGATGTTGCCATCCCCAGCCAGGTTGGAGTGGCAGAGTGGCAGAGTAGCAGTGAGGTGTCCTGCTCTCTTACAGTCGATGCAGTAGAGAAGTCCACAGGCAGACACTGGGAATTTAAGGGCGCGCGTCTTTAGTTTAGCCCCATCCGCACGTGCCCAGTCCATGTCTAAGAGGCTGCGGTAAGTGCAAGAAGGCTCTGCCAAAAAAGATGTTTTTCTAGGGTATAGGCAAGCATTAGCCCAGCCCTGAGCCCTGATTTGAGCTGATCCACAATGGACAAGATGGGATCAGGAAGTGACATAACATAAGGCCGCCATTGCTGCCTGCTCACATCCCATCCCTGGCATACTAGTGGCCTATTTGTGAAATATTGTGGGCATTCTTTAGAACATGTGTTCCATCCATTGCATCGGAGTACCTGTTCTTGACATACTGTGGCCTTCCTGGCACAGTTTTAGCTATTCCCGGCATGATGGAGGTGAAAATCTCTTCAAGAGATGGTCACGAAAGACGTAATCGGTCCATATGTAGAAGTACCACCTTTGAGTGATTGGTAAAATGACAAACACACATGGATTTTCTAAACTTGAAACTTTTTTAAAGATGAACATATTTCAGGAAAAAATACTGTTTTTATGTGAAAAAGTGAGCTTTTGCTTAAAGGGACTTGAGCGTATCCATACAAAATGAAAATTCTGCATTACATCCTTAAATATCTAATTTCATAAACTGACAAGCTCATATTCACAGACAAAATGGTTGCAATTATAAAATAGATTTATAGCTGTTATTTGAGGGATAATTCATTCAAAGTTCTGTTTGCTTTTTTGATATTGTTTGCTGGGTACAAGAGGGCACTTGCTAACATGGTTAATGGCTGGTGTGAGGGCATTATTTTATACCATTCTTATTGATAAATCCGTCTGATCCTGTAAGATCTGTGCATCTGAACAGTGGTATTTCTGTGCAAGTCACTGGGATGTATTTATTGCTGGTGTCTTTGGTCTGTGATTGTGAGGCTCCATTACGTTTGCAGTACTTTTGATTTTCCCACAGCGCCCCTTCCAAATAGAAACTCAATCATGGCATAACGTTGAAGAGGATGGATAGAAACATGTAGTGAAAAAGGATGTTGGTTGGAAAATAATGGGTCATGTGTCAACTCATAACCATGTTTTTGATCTGCATACAGCCTGCCCTTTTGACAATTTCTAGTGAAATTGTGCTGAATACATCCATAATTGTGCTGCAATCTTTTCAAAGTTTTCTTGTGGAGGGTGAGCTAAAACTAGCATGGTGAGGTTTGCTTGGTGTTCCACAAAGGTATTGGGAGTATATGATTCAAAACCTTTTCCATGTCTAGCCCTAGTGTGTGACCTTTGCACTGTTAAACCCACCATCAGCCCCTGGGGGGAGGCGCGCTTGCTTGCCTCGCTCTCAGGCTCCTACCCATTTGAAGTAGGTGTTTGCGCCCACCACTTTCAAAGTTCACCAGCCACCACTGGACTTTTCCTGGGATCAGATGGATTAGTTACATAATGAATCAAATTTGTGTAAATGTCAAGGTCGCAGGAGTCCATTCTTTGCAGGCAAGAGAAGAAGTTTTTTGATTACCTGCAGCCCAGTAGTAATTGATTAAATAATGTATCCTATAATATGCTTTGCTGCTGTTGCAAAAACGTCACTGGTTGCTGGTCAAACAGAGGGCCATGTTAAGGGCAGCGGCGGTGCGTCCATTGGGGTGCAGGGGCGGAGCCCCACTTACCGCGAACGCACGCACGCGTCGCAGCTGAGACGGACCAGCAATGCTATCATCATGAAATTGAATAGCTGATTGCGAGGCAAAGCGAGCCGCGATGAAGGGGGTGGGGCCGGGGGGCGAGCACTGACAGTGAGTGACAGACAGTGCACAGTAACGGCAGCGGCTCGCATTTTATCTGCGCATGCTCGAGTTTGTCTCACGACAAGCACGAGCATGCGCATTCGCCGCACTGTAGCCATGTGTACTAGTAGTGAGAGGAGGGGGCCGAGAGGCTGAGGGTTGCCTCTGCAGCAGCCCCGTCTCTCGGTATCCGGGCGAGCCCTATCCGTGCTCTTTCGCCAATCCAGGGCAGGCGCTGCTAATGCAGCGTCTCTGGATTGGCTGAGAGAGCCTGAGACAGCCTAGGAGTAACTGCATTGGGTGCCGCGCAACTATGGCCAATCACTGTGGCTTAGTCTGAACACAGTGACAGTGATTGGCCATGAGGTGCGCTGCGCACTCTATGCAATTCTGTCGCGTCATCACGCACGTGGTGGTGCCACTGTCTGTCTCTGCGTACACACCTCGTGGCGGCGGTGCGTACAGGAGCCCCGTCGTGTGACAGTGTCGGTGAAAGTGTGTGTTGATTGTTGACTCCGACTGACTCGTCGTGGTGGTGACAATTTTCTTGTTGACTACCTCAGTGCCCTGACTTGTCCATTGGTGAGTACTGTCGTATTAATGCGACAAGGGTGTTTTACTTACTTTTTATTAAGCTAAGCTTCATTTCCTGCTACGCACTTAGCAGGTCTCGAGCACTGCGCCATTATACATACAGAGTAGGAGTAGGGGGGCGGTAGGATTTATTCGAGGGGTGGCGGCGTAAGTAATGAAAAATGAATTACTGTGTTCTCTGTGCAACACAGCGAGATCTAATTGCCTATAGAGATTCTTATACGTGATGCGCGAGGTGTAATCTGTTTAGAAGAGTAGTTTTAAGAAAATTAATTTTAATAAAGGGGGTTCTTTTACATCACTTATTGCAGAGCAAATGTGTGCTCATCATTATTTAAAACGGATCATCTTCCGTCAAGAGCTTTGTGGGCCGTGTTTGCGTTATAGAAATCTGCATACATAGTTACTATCCCGTGCGTGGCCTTGACCGCTGTGCGCACCCCTGACCCCTGTGCGCACCTCCAGCCCGCACCTGCTCGTCAATCCTCGCATACAATTCTGGGACCTGTGGTGTGGCTCTGCTCCTGCGTCTGAGGGCAGACATGTCCCAGAATCTAATCTAAGGCATGTTTTGTTTACACGACCGCCGGTGGCTGGAAGTGCCAAAGGCATGTTGGAAGCTGGGGGGGGGGGTCCACGCAGAGGCGCAACTAGAGCCAAATTTCAGGGGGCGGGGCTAAGAAAAAATTTCGGGGGGGTTGGGGGTGCTGAATCTTTTAAGCCATAGGCAGAGTGGAGCTGCAGGGGCTCTTAGAAGGGGTGAAACACCAGCAAGGCCTCATTAACATGCAAATGCTCTTTTAGAGACCTGTGAAGTGCTCGGGTGCGGCTGTGTGATAGCCCGGGAAGCTGTCTCATCCTGGGCTGCCACACACGACGGGGGGGGGGCTGAAGCCCTGTGAATCCAATGGGTGTTGCGCGCCTGGGTCCACGTTCCACCCCCGCATCAAAGGGCAATGGCCTCGGCAACATGAGTGCACAATCAAGGTAACTACAAGGGGGCTTCGAGGCACGTGTGACGAGAGCTTTGGAAACCTAAATGGAAATAGAGCGCCTAAAAGTCTCTACATGTGCCAAGATCCGAAACCCAAATGCCCGATGCCCGGATAGTTTAATGTCAGCTACTCCGATTTACATTTTTGGGGGGAGTTCCTTATGAAAAGCTTTTACCAGGTGCGTTCGATGAATTAGTTTGAAGCAAGCAACACTTCTTACCCAGAATGCCTTTAATTGTTAAAGGGGACCGACCTCTGAGGAAAAAGTCTTTATTTGGCATCGATCCTGTTCCGAATAGCTTAAGAATGATACTTATCTAAATACGTTTGTTGAGATCTTGAAAAGGAATGAAGGGGGCCGCAGTTCACACTGCTGACGGGAAGAGGCCAGGCCTGGCGGCCTTGCTGCGAGTACTCTCTCACCGCGCTCGTCACAACGAGTACACTTTGCAGTTTTAGTCTCTCGTGTGTCAGTCTAATGCCTTCTGGGTGTTGTAGTCTGTACTAGTAATGACGCAGTCTGTTCGGCCGTGGACAGTGAGGGGTTCCTTTGCCAGTCAACATTCACAGCGGAGTCATGTAATATCTGGGGGGGGGTTGGAGGGGGGTAGTCATAGATCGAGGCATCGTCTTTTTTAAAGTAAAATCCAGACTGTAAACTATGACCATGTGAAAGTGACACCTCCCCTTTCAGAAAACCTTTTGACATACAATAAATACATGAGTGAATCTATGCCCTTATGTTTTTATGGCACATTTTATCACATTATTGTAGTGTTGGAGAACTGTGGTTATACACTGAATAAGCAGCTACCTATGTTATATGACATCTCTTTATTAATGTTATAACTGCACTTTCACAATTGCTTTATTAACCTTCCTGCTTTCTCAAATTTGCTTGAAAATGCACCATTTCTCTTCTCTTTTTTCAAAATTTTCTCGGGGGGAGAACCCCCCGAACCCTCCTTATAGGGGTTCGGGCTCGCTCGCTACGCTCGCTCGCAACGGTGAAGTATACCAATCATTTTACGCCCCACCACTTTAAAATGTCACCAGCCGCCCCTGGTTAAGGGCTGGTGTAATGTGCTTAAGACACTGTATATACTGTGCCAGTTTACATTACGGAACAGCTGAGGCACTTTGGGGCATATCAGCAACAACCGGCGACAATTATCGCTAAGCGCACTTAGCGCTAGGATAATAATCGCCGGCTAGCGTTGAGATAGCATGCTATTAGAAACGCTTATCTCAAAAGCGATAAACATCCTCATGCTAACTGCCTAACAAGGGATTATCGCTGGAAACCCAGCGATAATCTCACGAAATGTGGCGTTAGCTTGTAGATAGGGCCTCACAAACTTAGCCATGATATCCACCCTCCATAGGATATCATGGCTAAGTCAGTCCTGAAGCAGGCGTAAGGAAAGTAGCGATAACAGGGGTTATCGCTACTTTTCTTGCCACTATGCTTCATAGCGTGGGGCTTGATGGTAGGAGAAATGTCGCTTAGCGACATTTCTCCTATCATGTCAGGGCAGGAACGCCCACTTTGCATCTCATTAGAGATGCAAAGCTGGGCGTTAGGAATATCAAGTTTTCACGCGTTCGAATGAGCTTGCCAATTAGGCGATAAAATTATCGCCGCTTTTCTGCCGAAATTCTATCGCCTCGCCTTGCTGATATGCCCCTATGTGCCGGGCGCTGCCTACGTTCCTCCGAGGCAAATTTTGTGACCTGTCCATGCTTTAGTAAAGCAACCTTGAGGGGCCAGATTTTTTCATTCTTGATACCTCAGATTTGGAATGGATCGAAGAGAGTCGGAGGAAAGAGATCGCCCTCCTTCCCTTCCGGAAAAGTCTGAAATGTGTTCCCTTTAAACAAGTTTGGCAGTAATATGTTATAACAGCCGTCAGGAAAGCGGGAAGAGACCAGGGGTATTTGTGGGCTATATAAGTGTTATTAACATAACAAAACATGTCTAAAAAAATATATAATAGTAGTGTCATTGTTACTAACATTCGAAGAAAGATTAACCACGTGCATAAAATGTATATAATATTCAATACAGAAGTTTATATACAGCAATTTTACACCACAGCAAGATTATTAGAGCTGCTGTGGCAAAGAGGTATAAGTGTTTACAATTTGCTTTAGAACACTTGACACAAGTGTCATGCATAAAGAAACAATTCTTTGCCCACTTTACACAGGAGTGCAACGTCATCACCAGAACCTGTGCCCAACATACTTTAAAGCGAAGAGCAAAAAACGACAGCAAATGTGCAAAATTATTTGAACGCACATCTTTTTGGAATCGCAAGGACCAACAGCACCCTTCCTTGCTTCTAATAGCAGGCACTTGCTCCAGAGCAGACAAAGCCACTCTCCTCCTCAGCCTGAAGGCTGCACCAAAACACAACAAGAGAAACAAATGCATAAAACACTGTCTGGAGGAGGCTGTTTTCTGCCGAATTCTATTTTCTGTAGCACTGAATTCTTGGCCATGCATCTGAATTTTACCTAATGTCCTAGGCCACCAGCTCGTTTTTTAAATGTAAATCATGCGGTATCAGGGGTCATGTACACGTTTTTCGAGTCATGATTGTTTCCAGTTTAATCTTTCTTCAGTTTGATACCCTCAGTGTCTCGGGTCCTGCTCTCCACATTTAAAATGGGATACTCGAGTGTCATCATGCTGCTGTGCGGAATTGAAAGCAGAAACCCAGAGTTTAAATGGGTCCTCGCGCCATCTGAGGTGATGGAGAGCAATAAAAATGTCCTATATCTACTGTTTATTGGAGCAACAGCTGCAAAGCAGACAGATGTAAAGACATTAATTGCACGCGCCTTGCGGGATCTGTGAGCCTGGGTGTGTGCAGCATGCACTGCGCTACTGATGGTCATTGCACGACTCATAGCAAATACGCAGCGGGCAGCTATGAGAGAAATGTAAGGAAATCACTTTTATTTGTGAACAGATCGTGAGAATGGTGATTTGAGGAGGAAAAGCAATTTGAGAGTCTGCCACACTACATAACATGTATAAAACCTGTAATTTCTTGCAGCAAAGTCCATGCAAGAAAAATACAATTCTCAAAAATGTCCACCTTGCTTGTCACTCATCAAGAATCCTTCATGCTTCCTTTGATCAGATCACTCATCTTCTGATCAAGAAAAAAACATTGCAAAACTAATTCAGGGACTGGCAGCAGTGCTTAATTTGAGCTGGTGGTTTCCTGTGCTCGGCACTGGTTCTTAATTGTCAACACCGGCGCTATGACAGCCTGCCACATGGTGGCGATGTTGTCTAACTTAAAGACGAGCACAACAACAGTTGTGTATACCTCAAAAATAGCTAATACCTGCCTTCCAGACTTTTGTATAACTTTAGGGCCCTGTGATAATCTGTATTTTAGCACTTGGAGGAATGTGATGCTTAGTAGTTGTGTTGGCACTCGCATTGGCAGTGCTGGCAATGGGTGGTGCAAGCTTCAGTAGCCTGCTGATGAGGGCCCTGGCACTTATTTTTTCTCAAATTAAGCACTGACTGGCAGGTAAACGTATGGGGTGTTTCACAAGCACTTACTATTGGATGTAGGGGCTTTCTTCACCAATAACCCTAAAAATTGCATAAAGATGATTGCTTTTCTTGAAAAGTATGTTAAATAAAAAAAAGAGCGATTGTGCATTGTTTCCACGTCTTTCTCACCTATCCCCCACCCCCACCTTTCCCCCCTTCTCCGCCCCAGAACCTGTGTCAGCAGCGGAATGATACCCACACTCAGTGCTTGAAATGGAAATATTAAAGTGCAGGTACTTACTTCTGAGTAGTGCCGGTAGTCTCCAATTTAAAGTACAGCATTTCTCTTGAGAAGTGCCGGTACTCTCCCTCTCAAAATAAAATAGCGCCGGTACTCAGTACCGGACAGTACCGGCCCATTTAAAGCACTACCCACACTGACTAGCCCCCCTTTTTGAGGCAACGAGACATTACTAGACTGCGGTCTGTTTATGCTATTACCTGTTTGATGTAAGTCGGTTGCCATGATGGTTCCTATTTTTACAAATGTATGTGTCGGCACATCAGAGAAATAATAAGAATTTTTTTGGGGAAAAACTTTAACAAACAAAAGTCAAACATGAGGAAGGATGTGAGAAATGTGTATTGCACGGGGAAATATTGAGCAAATCCGGAGTACTGGCCCACCAGTAGGGCACAGACTATCCAATTTCTACTCATTTTATGCTCTGTTGCAATTTTTCCTCATAAACTGGAAATATTTCCTCACAAGTGCTTAATGGCATGGAAAATGGATGTTCCCTGTTTGTTGCAAATTAAATTGAAACCAGGTTTCTCCCAACTTTAAAACTTCAAAGATACTTAAATTGTTTTTTTCCTTTCAACGTATTAAAAGGGGCTGAAAAGTCCTGATTTTAATGTGAAAACCACATGCAGAAAAATTTGCATAATATGGCCCTAAATTGCAGAGGTAAACATACAATTTTGTGTAAGTTTACAATTGTTTGTTATTCACAACGGCCTTCTACGAGTAGTATCTTTACGACTGAGTAGTCTCCGCACATAAAAAGACAGGACTGTCCTATCTTTTCGTATGAGGAGACTCCCCACTCGTAAACTTGCCACTCTTAAAATACCTTTGTGAATAGCAAACAATCATAAACTTACACAGAAGTATGTGTTTACTTTTGTGAATCAGGCCCTATGAGTAGTGACTTGCAAGAATTATGGGGGTTTCTAAAGGGAAAACATCCCAGGTCCCAAGCAACCAGGTTTGGTTGCTCTTCACTGGGCAACTGTAACGAGTTGGTTGGCGCATGACTATGACCGTAAGTACGGCACACATCATCATCCTTCCTGGCTATTAGTACTGACAAGCACCTGGCAGCCAAACGAGGGGCCTCATTTATGAAAGGTTTTGTATCGCTAGTTGAAAACAGCCATGCAACACTTCTCATTGGGCCCTCCTTGCGACACCAAGGTGCAAACCCTCAGATTTGTCAAACGAAATATAGTTTTGAGTCCACTGAGAAACTCTTCTGCTGTGTGTGGGAAAAATCCACAAGACAGGCACTCAGATATGTTATAAGCAGTGTAGAGGGGAAAGTCTGCTGGGCAAACTTTCAAGTGTGTCTGTCCCAAAGCAGAGGGAAGAGCCCACAGAGCAAAACACCAAATATGTCACAGGAAATGCAGAAGGTAGAGTTCACAAAGTATATCCTGACAAGTTCAGAGGCCTTTTAGAGGGAGGAGTCCATATAGCAAACCATTAAACCTCTCCCGCAGAAGACAGAGGGAAGATTCCATGAAGCAAACCATCTCTACTTCTTCGGACATCACAGAGGAGACGGTGCAGATATCATCCAAACACTGTAGAAGGGAGAGTTCACAAATCACTCCAGTATATCCCTCAGGGTAGAGGATAATGGTAAGATGGACCCACCTGTCTGTTTCTGAAGATGAAGGGAGAGTGCGCCAAGAAACCTTCCGCTTAGTCCCAAGCGAGAAAGAGGGTAGACATGGACACGGTCCTTCAGCCTGTCCCAGAGGATCACCGCGCCTAAACTTTTTCAATCTTCCAGTTCTTGTCCAGATCCTGTCAAGCCTCCTCCAGACATTCAGCTCCGCTCCTGCAGTAACCTACGCCAAGCACTTTCTGGTGCATGCAGCTCTCATGGATAATCTGCTCCCTGAATAGAGGAAGCTCTTCGGAATAGCTGTTCCAGTAGCGATCTCGGCACGAACTCAAGCCTGATGTGGTCCACATTATTGGAATGATATGAGCAAGTTACGCCCTGAAATAGGGTTCAACCACCGGCTCAAATTATGAACTGAGGCACACACAGTAACAGACACACACACACCACACACACATGCAGACCTACCAACTCACTCGGTGCCACCTTGTGATGCACAATATCAGCTCCCATCACATGGTCAGTCATCGGCCGTAGTGGGTACCGGGCGTTTCCCCGGTGGGCCGCCAGGTTGGGGACCGGTTTTAGGCCCCTGGGGGGGCCGTTTTTGTTACCGGGGGCCGGCAATATCAGCCCCCTGTAACAAAATCGGCCGAAACCGGCCCTGCAAACAGCTTGGCCGCACCCACCTTTCCCCCGCAGGGGGGCTGGACGAGTGGTGCGCCAGGGCCGGGTTCGGTTCTCAGTCCGGCCCTGTCAGTAACAAGCCGATATCACTCAGTGGCAGGGAAAACGAGCTGGAAGTCACTGTAAATAGTGGATATCAGATCGTTTTCAAAGGCCTTGAACTACCGACGTACGAAATGGGCACCAGCCGCAGGAAGCTTATCATTTTTTTTTGGAGGAGGTGTTAGGGGTGGGGCGGTGGCAAAAGCGCTTCTTAGGTACTTCTCACATGACGCCCTGCCCCCTCCAAGGTCCCGCCCACCTCCTCACACAGTGAGATTTCTTTTTCCATTTGGCAGGTATGCACATGTAGTGTACCGGTCCTCACAAATATAGTGTTTGTCTGGTTCCGTCATGTTTTACCAACACTACGAGGACACAGCGTGGGATAGGCATGCCCACATATGCACACACATGCACATCCAGAAACAAAGTAGTGCGCGCGCCCACGCACACTCAGCCTTTTTTTTCTCCGACTGACGCACATACACAGGACCGGTGCTAGGCATGGGCAGTGTGGGCAGCTGCCCAGGGCCCCGCAGCCTTCTAACTACAACTGGGTCCCCCATAAGCCCTTCATCCTGTTGAAAATGTGCTATTGTAGGAGTTCCGGGTGGGCAACCCCTCCCTTGGGGTTCGCCATCATGGTGAAACGTGAAGTACCCAAGGCGGGCCCCCCTCTCCTGGGCCATACTGCCATGGCTGAAAGGGCAATATGACTCCCTCATCACGTTCAGCTGTGGCAGACTGGGCAGGGCGGGGTTTCTGGCCAGTATCAGCTTTCCTTTACTGGCACCTCTTTGTCTTAGCCTAATCGCTGCATCTGCATGAAAACAGCGGTTAGGCAGATGCTTGAAAGGGCCTGAGGTGTGAAGTGAGCCCTGCCCCTGCAAGAAGGAAAAGCAGCTCATCCTGCAGGACTCACAACAAAAACAAGCATGTGCAATGCAACAGGCCTCACGTTTTAAAGATTTAGAGCTATTGGCATTGTATAAAATAACCTGGTCAAGCAAAACATGACTGCGAGTTACGCTACTTGCTGATTTACCATGTGCGTGAACTTTAGAATGAATAGGGCCTTCTAGAGTGGATGCAGAAAAGCAGCCTTAGTAGCAAGAAGGTAGCAAGTGATCGGAGATTAAAATAAAGAAAGCAGGAGGGGCTGAGGGTGAGTGGAAGGAGGTGGGGAGGGAGTTAGGAAAGCAGGGGAGTGCATGGTGGATTATGAGAACAATTGGGAGGAATGATGGAACTACGGCAAGGAAGAACAAGCATTTGCAATGCAATAGGTCTCGCATTTACGTGAGTTTGAGCTATTGACATTGCAAATGACAATGCCTTTTATTTTTGTTTCCGTTTAAAAAATAAAAATAAAAGGCATTGTTATTTACAATGCCAATAACTTAAACTCACGTAAATGCGAGACCTATTGCATTGCAAATGCTTGTTGGTGTTTTGTGTCGCAAGCTTTCATCGAGATTGCAAGACTGAAAGAAAAGCCCTTTCTGAGAGCCTCCTCGGGTGGCGAAGGGAGGTTTGAAGTGTGAGGAGGCAACCAGACCCGGAGAGCACCTGGGGCGCACCGCACGGGAGTGGGTGGGGAGGAGGGCAGGGGGGAAGGTGCCCTTTACTGGTGTGTGAGGCAGCCAACTTTAGCTAAATGTGTCCTTCAAAGGGCCAAACCTCGATGGGCTGCGGAGGAGGGGGCAAGGGATGCAACATTCACTCAGACCGTCACCAGCGCAGTGCCCGGAGAGCTTACCCTCAAAGGGCATTACGGAGCTGGGATAATCGTGCCCTTTCTTCGGTAAAAGGTGGTAGTAGTAAGAAGGGGCCAGCTAGCATCATTGCACCCTTTTCATGTGCAAAGGGTGTGTTGCGTCTGAGGAAAGGGAGTGCCTTGTAGAAGGAATGGGGCACACGAACAAGAGCTAGTTGCTGTGAGGGGTGGGAAGGGGTCGCTGCCCGTCACTAGGGCGATCATGGCAGGAGTAGTCAAGGGAAACATAGCTGCCACTGTGGCTGCTTTCATGGTGGGGCAGAACTGAGAGCTTCGGGGGAGGGGGTTATGTGTGTGTTAGGTGTTAGTGTGTGTTAGGAGTGCAGCGTGAGGGGCAAGGAGAAAAAGGGCCCTTTATTGGTGCAGCTGATGTGAACGGGCGGCCTGCAGGGGCCGCAGCAGGACACTTGCTCATCGGAGCAGAAATTAAATGTAAGAATATAGCGTTTTTGTCCTCCTGGCTTCAATGCCATTCCAAGCACTTTGGGCACACTCACTGGAGGGAATCTCTCACTCTGGGCCTAATCTTGCTCTTAATCAGTCTCTGTGACTCAGTGGAGTCTCACGTCAGTGGTGACAGCACATGGCACAATCTCTCACCGCAGCTCCGATTTCGACATCCGCGATTTTCCAAGCAGATCTGCCTGAAAGCATCGCACAATCATGAATTTGCATGAAAAGGTGCAAGCTTGTGAACGCATGTGCCTGCGCATTTAAGGGTGGGCACTGAAAAGGAAAGTTATTGCGCACAAGTGTCTATGCGCACATGCACAGTCCACTAACTACGGTGTCACTTCACGAATGAGTGGGTGCTCTTTCATACAGAACTAAAACAAGCTCTCTGCATTGTGCTAGCAGCAGTGAAAGTGAAACCGAACGCGCTGACAGGATGACTAGCGGCGGTGAAAGTGAAACCGAACGCGCTCACACGATAATAAACAAGACAAGCCCGGCGGAGCGTGACGCGCGCGCTTGGCGGGGGCGGGGGAGCGCATTCCAGGCGGGGGAGCAGACCCTTTGAAGTGCGATGCCAAACGGATTGCATGGCGGCACGATGCGCGTGATTGTGCTTGTGCTTGCCATGCAATCTGCTTTTCGGAGCACTTTTGGGAGCCCCTTACAATAGTCTCGCCTTGCTATCGCTTACGCAATAGCAAGGCGAGACCTAAAAAAATGGCATTTGACGGAAGTTGTAGAGGTGTGAATTGGGCTGCAGGGCAGGGAGATCAGGACATTGGTGGGGGCAGGAAGACAACTTCAGAGGGTGGAAGGATAATGTGAGAAAGAGGAGGAGCAAGAAATAGGAGAAAGGAGGGTACAGGAGAATGGAGAAAGACCAGAGGAGTAGAAGAAACAGGAGAGGTAAGGCAGGAAGAGGTGCATGGGCGTTGGAGTGGAGTTATGGAACATTATGTTTAGGAGCAGCAACACCATTAGTATAAAAATTGGTTGTCACTCACCGTAAACCCATACACCTCGACGATGCAATAAAGTAGAGGCGATCATTTGTGAAGCACCAGAAAGCAACCATCTAGGTACTGGGGTTTCGCTCTCCACTTTCTCACAGCAGGGAGGAGTTGAGGGCTGGGGCAAGGGGACGGGGAAGTAAAGTACGATAGTCTGAGTCAGCTGAGAAAGGCCCTTCCTGTGAAGCAGGTTTAAATGAGCACTCTGCGCTCTGCATTGATTAGTGACACATTCACAATAGGGCCATAGATATCCTGTTTTATTTATGACTACGGCGGCATCGTATACCTGGCGATTCCTTCGCTGGAGAGGAGCATGGGTACTGTTACTGGCATCACGCTGGGCTGATGGTATACCCAGTTAGTAGGCACTTGCCAGAACGGAACAGACACCGATGACTCGCATGCTTTGAAGATTCAGCGCACTTCTCGCTCTTAGGGTTGTAGTCCACAGGACAATTCCTCTTACTGACAATATACCTCCTTAGGACTACAATCCCCAGAGGGGCTTCGAAAGCTACTTTTACAGATGGGACACGCTGGACACAGTGGTGTTAACCGCGATGTAAAATCCGCCGCGGTGTGGGTAAATTCTTGCGCGGGCGGGGCCGCATCGGCCAATGGACGTGCACAGCACTACGGAGATAGAGCTCGCGACGGCCGTTGGCCGATGGGCGCATCGAACGGGTTAAAACTAACAAGTGGTGGCTATGCTGCTGGCAAACGGCAATAATGGCTGCCATAATGGTAGCCATCTCAGCGACATCCACTTCCTGCAAAGCTGCTTCAACACTGTCAGAAAATGAATGGTCAGTTGACACTTCCACTGACGTCACTCCCTGTGACGTTACATCTTATGCAAATTAGAGGGGCCTCGCATGTTTCTATCCTGCCCAGGGCCCCACAAATCCTGGGACCGGCCCTGCACATACACACAGCCTGGCAAACAGTGACACTCAGCTCGCTCTAAGCTGTTACAAAGAAAGGCACAGAGCCACAAAAACACAGACATACGAGCAAGAACATCATATCGAATCGTTTCATAAAAGCAAGAGCGTGTTTTTCACACTCCGGCGCCCCGTGCGCGCGCCTGGCCAGAGCTCTCTCACCGGCGGAAGCGCAGCTGCAGACGCAGCGTGCGTCAGTGGCGGGCTGCCGCGCTCTCCGTGCCTGACAGCAGAGATATGTAGAACAAGCCGAGCTGTCAGAAACACAGATATTTTGCTTGTTAAGTCTCGGCCTGGAAAGTGCCCGTATCTGCGAGGAAGAAAGGAAGGATGCTGCTGGAGGGATGAAAACTGAGTATGGTGCCTTGAGGAGTTCGCAGGCGGGGGAGTGCAGATTGTTGCGCACAAAGTTTCCGCACTCTTCCCGCTTTTTTTTCTATTTTCCAAATCTTGACCTATTTCCTGCTTTACCATCACCTTCGCCCGAGCACACATTTCTTTTTAAAGAAAATGTTTACGATAGAAAAAGCATGCTGCATTTTTCTCTGCAGGGTTAACTTTGACATTGCCTTTCTGTATGCATTGCACTGTGTAGAAGAACAACTCAAAGATCCTAACTACGTGCGCCCCCGTGAGGCTGTGGCAATTACTGCCCCAGGTAACAATGGATACCCCAGGATTCAGAATTTAGCGGGCACTAAATGTACCTCTAATTCTGAGTTTCCCTAGTGAAATGAGGACTAACATGCAGAATTGATGTTTTTTGGCACCAAACTGCGCATGTCTCAGAGTTCTATCCCCTGTCTATTTCAGCACGTGTGACCACTGATGTTTACCTGGATAAGGGTGCAGGGATGCGCAACTGCCACACAGATGTGATCCAGGTGAAGATGGATGTTTTCACTGGGGCTGGAATTAATCACGCCAGTGACAATGATCGTCTAAGGCTAAGGGGGTCAGTTACAGTTTGGTGAGGGGTGAACCCTGACAGAAATTGGCAAGTAAGAAACTTGTGTTTCCATCACATTTTGGGAAATGGGAAACAGCTGGTTTCTGACAGCATAACCTCAGCTGACTTTGACCATTGATGTCATTTAGAGGTCGCCAGGGGTCCCTGCTGCGATGACTGGCATGCCCCCTGTGACCCCCTAGCACTGCCTTTGCGACCCCTGTCATCAGAAGTGGCAAAATCAGTGTCAGGAACAGAAGCCGCTTACCCGAATAAACGTAGGTGGTGGCTTCATCCTTCTTGCTTTTTGTCAACTATTTATTATAATAATAGTGAATAATAATACATTGTTCGCTATTAGTTTAATAAAAAAAAGAGTACAAATAGCTGGAATATGGCTTTCCCCGGCAGCTGAGGTAAGAAATAAAAAATGCTTTTCAATGTATATATGTGGTGTGTGTGCTTGCAACTTCGAATGTGTTTATGTAAGAGAGAGTGTGTGTGTGCGTGAGTGTACGTGTATGTGTAGGGAGAGTGTGTGTGTATGTGTAAGTGTGTGTGTATGTGTGAATGTGTGTAAGCATGTGTATGTGTGAGTGAAAGGGAAGGTCAAGGGGCATGTGCAGTCACTTCCGCTACCCCTGGCATTTTGGTGAATTTACGTCCATGGCTTTGACCCTGTGGTCAATCTACCACAGGTCTGTGGTTTACAGTGGTGGTCACAACATCCTATGCAGGGTAAGTGAGCATCACTCATTTCTGCTGCCCATGTTTCCCATGCATGGCATGGTGGTCCTCGACAGGGGAAAAACACAATGGCCGGGTATTGGTCCTCTGCCATAATAACACCAGATAGGGCAGTAAGAAACACTGGTGAGACTCGTGCGGCCTAGTCCTGGCTAGAAGCTGCTACTCCTGTGTTACGCCCCGGCCTCAGGAGTCACAAAGTCAACAAAAGGAACAGAAAACAAACAGGGGTCTAAATAACAGGTTTGCGCTCTGCTGTTTTCAGTCTACACTTTCTGCCACATCCCAGCTAACCGAAGGCTGTAGAAAAGCTTGCTGTGAGGCACAGAGGCAACCCTGTAATATCACTGGCGGTCACACAATTTGTGATGTCACTTACTCGCCGCCTAGCCTTTCGTTGAACTGGCATCCATGCCTGTCTTCCTATAGAGACCGAAAAGAATGATGATAATGGTTTAGTGATAGTGACACAAGGTACTTATACTCCTGTAAAATGGCAGAATCCATGGTACCAACAACTGCAGATTTTATTGGGGATTTCGGAAATTCGCTGCAACCGCTCTTGCTTACACAAATGATTTGTGAATACGGGAACAGAAGTGCCAGCGCTGCAGGTGAGAACTTGTTTCCATCGAACTGAAATATTAACAGGAAGCACAGACTGTTTTTCATCTGGTTGAGAAATATATGCATAGTACGAAAAAACAACATCTGTGTCAATATTTCTCATGCAACCCTGTTAGAAATATTTCTGGAATCTGGTGTGTGTAAACATGTTAACTTGTATCTGTAGCAGTTTGTCACTTTTTTGTAATGTCGGTAATCAAGTGAATTTGCACATGACTCCGCCATTTTGCTTGTCCTTAAATTGCATAGTTCTAACAATAGTTATTAAAAAAATCCTATGCGTGTGGGAATCATTCCAAAACTTCTCAAACCACACATGGTGGGCGTGGGTCTTCTTCACCAGAAGCGCAGACAACATTATCTCTAACAGCAATTACAACCACCAGACTTCACAGAAACAATGGAATAGGCAAGATTTACACATGTAAAAATGACCCCCCCCCTCCAGCACCAGCAACATTGGGGCCTACCTCAAACCACCTTTCTCATTCTGGAAATCAGCAATGACACCACCTGCCAGTCACTGCTACCGCTCTCCTCTAGAGATCTTTCTCCCCCTCTCTCGCTTTCTCTTATTGCTCTATCCCTCTGAGATCCCCTTGCATCATTTCCATCCCCCTCCACCTCCCCTCTTTGCTTGTATGATGATACAGCACATACCTCAACAACGCATGCCTGAACCACGTGGTCCCAACCACATCTGCGTCTTTACCACGCATCCCTTTACCACGCATGTTCATAGTAAAGGCATGATTGGTAAAGGGACATGTGTGTTAAGGCTCACACCCCTGCCCCCAGCCCTGAAAACGTTCTCTTTTTCCCCCACACAGAGCCCTGAATTTTACCTCACGCCTTAAAAACTACCCAAGCCCCCACCCTGAGCCTTAAAATGTGACCCCATCCCTTGTAAACTACCCCGACCCATCCCCCCCCACCCTGAGGTCTAAAACTGCCCCAGTTCTGAAAACCGTCCCTTCTCCCAACCCGCCTTGAGCCCTAAAAACTGACCTCATGCCATAAAAACTACCCCGACAATAAACAAAAGAGGGACCCTGAAAAAGTTAAGTAGGTGGGGAAGTCAACAGGGAAATCACAAATATCAAAAAACACACTTCCCTCACACTTATACATCTAATATTGGCAATTAGGAACACCCACAGACCAAAAGTATTTTTATAACAGAATTTTTAGTTAATTTATTTGCCAAAATATATTTTTCTTCATGATTGTCTATACATTTTTCTTCATTTTCATGTATATTGCATGAGACATCACAAACATTAAATAAAACACAACCTGAGCCCAGCACACAAAATAAGTAGGGAAACTAACAAAAAACTCAACAAAAACAATTATGACAAAATACAGTACATAACACAAGAATAACAAGTAAACAAGGAAAAATGCGCCGACGCGCGTTTCGGAGATCCCATGTATATCAACAAGCTCCTTCTTCAGGGCGCAATTTATTTGTTTGTTTTAAAGATAACCACCATCTTGGCTGTGGCCATAATTTCAAATTGATGCCGGGCATCACTCACAATAAAACTTTGGTTTGAGATGGAATCCAATACAATGATAATTAAGTAAGCACGCACGGTTAGGGCCTCCTCCAATAAGCGTTCATGAACTAAAAATGGAAAATACAGGATGACGAGTATCTTCTAGAGTGATGTGGCCGCAGTGTAAAATTAGATAGATATGAGAAACTTTTTGGGGAGGAGGCCACAGGTGTAGTACGAGCTGTTAGAATCAGACAGTTCATCAAAAGACAACACGGTCAAGAGACAGTTCTAAAAAACGTAAAAGTTTCAGATGGAATTCCTGCCGCGTCCGGTAATCATTTAGTTAAACTAAGAACTGCGGAGCATATACTGCCAATACGGACACGGTCAGAGTGCCGCCATCCTCAGTCCTGCAGAACAGGGGTCAAAAGTTGAAAATACGTCCTTCGATCTAAAACTACCCCGACCTCAACCCCAGCCCTCCCTACCAGGAGCCCTAAAAACTGCCCCCTACCCCTGAAAACTACCCTGACCCCACCCGCTCTGTGTCTTAAATCCCAGTCCCACACCCTATAAACAACCCTGACCCCCCTGCCCTGATCCCTAAAACGTGGCCCCTGCCCTATAAACAACCCCGAGCCCTAAAAAATACCCCAACCCGAAAAACTACCCTCCACCTCCCTAAAACCCAGCCCCAGCCCCACTTACCTGACCGAGTCCACTCCCGATCCCTCCTCTTCCTGATGGTCTATTCTAGCATCTAGACCGCACACTGTGTGGTTGAGGCAAGCGTGGTTCGGCTTACGGGAAAACGGCACGCGTTGCTCAGCCCGCGTTGTTAAGGTCATTTCCCCACTCTTTACCTGGTTTCCTCCATTTAACATCTTCAAACACACATCTGAATTTTAGATCTGTGCCCAGCCGACAGTATTGTGTTTTATCCTTGGATGTTTTTAGATTCCAGAAGCATTCCTCTCACTATGTACTTTCAATACCCATCTTTATCCTTATTTTTTCTTTTTGTATCCCCCTAAAACTAATAAAATACTTTGAAATCAAAAAAATGCATCTATGCTGGTTTGTGCACGCGGGTAACAGGAAAGAGCCAGAAAACGTTGCTAGGAATAGCAGGCTGTGTCAACAGACCATGCCAGCATAACAAACTAGAATTGACTGATGAACCCGGGCAAACCCTTCCCAAGTGTGGGCAAGGGGCGCCATGCTTCCCAGGCAGGCCCTGATAGACGCGAGCAGTTTGCCACCAATGTTTACCTATTTTTGCAAAATGTAATGTTTACAAACTAATCTGGTCTACCTTCACTCGTGATTTGTGTTTGTCCATTTACAAGATCATTTCCACGCATTGCAAAATCCTTTTCATTGTACTCAAAACCAGATAAGAAGTCAAATGTAGTCAGACTTTTTCGGCATGTTTGTCACGTCTAAGGTTTTTTCCTGCGAGTGTCAAATGTGGGCAGAATTGTTCTCTGCAAACTCGCTTTGTAGGGCACAGACACAAGTGCGGGGGGGGGGGGGGGGGGAGACTGTCATTCTTTGAGAAGAGGTTTTCCATAGAACTCCATGAATGCTGCAATAAAAAAATACGCTGCAACTTCGCACCCCCTCTCTAACCTCAAGGATGGCTAAAAATCGGTGTTTTTTTCGCCATGGTGATTTCCTAAAGTTGAGACCACCTAGGTGAACGGACTTTCCTTTGTCTCCAAAATGACAAGGAATAGAAGTTTCAAGAAATGCAAGGTAGAGATGGACTTTCCCTTTTTCTATTAACTAAGGTCTCAATAGAGAGCCCTGCCTTGTTCCCGAAGACACCTGCCAGATCATCCTATGAGCACAGAGCCCTTCTGTTCCCAAGGAGCCATTAAACAGCTCGCATTGTACTGTCTGTGTCTGTCACCAGCGCGCCAATATAAGACACTCTCATTCTGCCTAAAGCTGTTTATACCTTCTCAATCCCTCAAAAATAGCAGTTTTTTCTGTATTTATAGGGCCATAGGACTCGGTATGCAATGCGTCATCGAGAGACGTCTCCCTAGCTTTTAATGGGCCCGTCATTATCATACTAACTATACAAATCATTGTTTCGAGCTTTGGAGGATGAAAGGCTGGGTGGGCCCTAACAACATTTATACCTGCGACCTTCATAGAGTCCAAAAATCTATTGCACAGGTGGAAAGAGCTGGACAGCTTCATTTCAAGTAATCCGTGCCAACTAGGGGTGGCTTTTTATTCCATGAGCTTAGTCTCCCTACTTGCAGTTTCCCTCTTTTTCCGTCCCTACTGGAGTGCATAGTGTTCTTTCACGAGTGTTACATGTTGCTGGGAACGTGCAAGCATTTTGTTGATACTGTTTTGGTTTTACTCATTCAACTGTTGAAACTTTGCTGTGCAGGTATCATGAAAGTGAATGTCATACTTTACTCTTCTTCACAAGTGACTCACAATAATTATATTAAATATTTGCGAAAGTTCCACTTTTACCACACAAAAGTTACACTAGCTTAAAAGTTAACTTCCCCCACATATGTTGTCATAGTGTTTGCAAGAGATATCTTATTTTAGTGAGAAAACATCGTTGCAACTTTGCACAACAGTAGTGCCACCTCCGATGTGTAAGTGTGATCATTCTAAGTAGATCAGTGGAGGACAGCAGGAAAGTAAAGTAACCAGTCTGCGTTCTCCACTAGCTCCTTGCTACGGCAGACAGAATCCTGTCCGGTGCACGTGAGCTGGGCCACCAGTATCACCAAGGATGACTGAATTATTGAATGTCGCCTGCTGGAATTAGTTGCGAAACAACAAGAGCAAGTGTTCCAGGACATATATGGTTCTATATTTGCACTTTGAAAATGTTGCTGTGCAGTCAAAGGAATGGCGAAGAAAGCGGTAAGTGATTCACAGGAAGGTACAAGCCAGTTTGTCGAGGATCACAATGGTGACAGAGTGCCCATGATTTCACGATCTGTGTATCTCTCTCCAAGTACCTGTGACTCTGCTACAGTTACCGCATGTCCTTGTGTCGGTGTCTATTTCTGTGCCTCTCTCTCTTAAAGTGCCCACAGCTTCATGTTTGAGTGCCTCCCTGCCACAGTGCCTCTACGTCACAGTGCCAACATGTTTCTGTCCTCAAGTCTGGCCATTTTCCAATTCCAATCTGTGCAACAATGATGCCTGTACGTATGGGTTGGGGACCGAGGGGGCAAGGCGATGCCGTTTGAGTGCTAGTGATAGTGCTGGTGCCATCATGGTGGCAAGAAGTGTGTTGGCAGTGTGGTTAAAGGTGCCAGTGTGCATGCCTGTAAATGCATTTGCCTGTGAATACCAGTGATGCAGCAGCTAGTAAAGATGCCTATGTCGTTCTTCGCCTGTGATGGGACACTTTCTTAGACACAGCGCCAAGACGCCTTTTTGGTAGATGCGCACCTTACAAAATGTATTAACATTAAAGTCAGGGAACAGAGCTAAAACCTTAATGGGGCGAATGATAGAACCTATAAGGAAGAACTGCATGCCATTGTCTAAGCATCTGACTCGTGTTACATGTAGAGTGTGTTGTCCCTGTTTGCGCCACAGGGGGGTGCGCTGGGTGGAGATTGTGATGCCTTTAGCTGTGAATTTGTCGTCCCCGAACCGTCTGTTTGCATCCGCTGATCCGCCTTTTACTAGGCAGCCAGAAACCCCGCCTAGTTCAGAAAGGGGGCAAAGATTCCCCTGCAGGTGGGTGCGGTGAGTGATTGCCCCATCTGAAAGGGGTTGTCTGAGGTATCCAGGAACCTCCTGTCCTCTTTCTGACCAGTGCCCTCATTGTGGTGCTTTGTGCACAATCGCCATGTGGCACACAGTAATTGTGCCCCTAGACAGCTCCTTAGCCTCTGTGCCCACGTCTGTATGTGTAATGCCCTCATGCCAATGAGTTAATGCCTCTTGTGATTGTGCGGGCAAAAAATGCATGCCGTAGTGATCTGTATGACACAAGAGACTGCAAATCCATGTGCAGCCCATTCTACAATAACAAAGTGCCCCGTGGGTGCAAGAAGCGGGCGCACACACACAGCGGACCTCCGCGGCTCTTACAGTAATACAGCTCCTAGAAGCCACGCAGTGTCATGAAAAGGGTTGGCCACTAACTGTGCAGAAAGCGCCTGTATGATTTCACAGTTTTAAAGTATATGTAGAGCTAGTCCTTCTTGCACTTTGTTCTCTACGATTGTTTAATTAGTTGGAAATCGGTGTTGGGAATAACAAATCTTGATTAATTGAAACATCTGTGGCGAATCAAGCTGTCTTCATAGGTGAAATTCAAGTTTGATTATATTTAGAATGTCATTAAAACTTGGAGCGTGCCTATTAGTATAGCAAATATTTATGTTGATAACAAGAGACAGCTTCACAAGTGGCTAGTTGTGTTTTAAGTGGATGATAAACTGACGTCACACCTGATTACTGGGAGGATATGTGGTAAGTGAAGTTAGAACACTCAGCAGCTCTCAGCTGTTTCAAACATGTTGGACACCTCACAACACTATCAAGTCGCCTGTGTTTACACAGCCAATTACATAGAAAAGGCATTTAAAAACAACAATGACCTAAATAGTTAAATGTTTTCTGTTGGATTCGAGATCCATGGCTTAGTTTCCCCCCAACTTTTTGACTGACCTCCACCTGATTTTGTTGATTTAATTTTAGCTGGCCTTTAGACCTCTACTACTGGTAACCAATGCTAAAATGTTTGTACTCTCTCCTCTCTCCTTTAAACACGATAACACTGGCTTACACCCAATTGTCAGATTTAATTTAGTTGTGAGTCCCTAGTACATTGCTGCTACATGTACCTAGGGCCTGTAAGTTAAATGCTACTAGTGGGCCTGTAGCACTTATTGTGCTACCAACTTTAAGTGGCCTTTTAAGCCTGTCTCAGGCATGAAAATAAGAGCATGTGCGTCCAGTTTTAAACTGCTATTTTGACCTGCCAAGATAAACCTCTTGCCAGTCCAACCCTCCCCTTTTAATACATATAGGCCACCCCTACTGTAGGCCTACACATCCCAGAGGATAGTGTGCACCTGGATAAGTACTTTAACATTTTACATGTCCTGGTAGTGAAAAACTCCTAAATTCATATTTCACTACTGCGAGGCCTACCTCTCCTATTGGATAACATTGGGTCACCTATTACATTTAATAAGTGGTAACTTTCAATTGAGAGCAGATGGGGGTGTTTGGTTTGGTGTCTATGGAATTGTAATTTAAAGCCCTCTTTAATAATAAAGTTGGATTTTAAGTCACAATTCTGAAAAGGCCACTTGTAGAAAGTTGGCATTTTCTTGTCCTAACCATTTGATCCCAACGGCCTGTATCCTGCTCCAAATGACTAGGTGTAGCTGGCAGTTGGTCTTTGTGTATTGCTGCCAGACAGGAAAACAAAGGTAGGGATAAGTGTTGGTGAACACCCTCACAAAGGGGTTGACCCTAGTCTTTTGTGACCCCAGACAAGCTAGGGCCATGGTAGAGAAGAAGGAAAATCCATGTACTTCTGGGGGTGGAAGACTTTAGAAACAGTTCCAACTTCAAAGTGGGCACAAGGTATAAATATTGGATCCTCAGACTGAACTCTTCAGTACACTTCTGGAATCAGTAGGACTGCTGTGCTGGTTTGCAAGAAGAACTGCTACTCTGCTGTCCTGCTGCCCTACTGCCTGAGTGAGAAGGACTGGACCTGCATCTTGAACCCAGAACCACCAGAGTGACTCCAAGGGCTAGTTAACTGGCCTCCTGATCAGAGCCTCCGGGACAGAACGGTCTCTATCCACTTTGAAACCAGCACCGGGACTCTGACTGCTGTGAATCCTAACCCCTAGTGGTGCCTCTTCAGTCCTGTACCCCTTTAAGTGGGCCTGAAGGTGCCCTGCCAGGCCAATTGTAGTCCTGTGAGGCAAACAGATGCAGCGCAATGCATTGCCTCACAGCAGTATCGCGCCCGCTGCTGCACGATGCATTTTATGATGCAGGGCCTCGCATTGAAGCTCGCAATCTCCTCAGAATCGCCACTGCACGACGCATCCTTAATGCAGGCCTTCCCATTGCAAGCCACTTGTCAATGGCATCCTCAACGATGATGCAGGACTCCGCACCTCAGCCCCGCTACCTCTTCGGATCCGCCACTGTGCGACGCATCCTCAACGCAGGATTTCGCAACACACCACGAACCAGGATTTAAGGTACTCTTTTCAGCAGGCCTAACTTGGTCCCTGTATACAGCCCATGCTCCATCATGATCAGCCTGAATTTGTGACTTTGCACTGGTCCAGCATGACCAGATAATCCCAATTGGTGCTCTGTGCTTCTAGGCACTGTTTTCACTTAAATCTTTGAAATTGGATATCTCCGGTTTTACTGAATGGATTTTTGTGGCTTTGGTCTCTAAGAATATACTCAATTTTATTGAAGTGCTGCATAAATACTTTATACATTGCCTCTAAGTTGAGCCTGACTGCTTTTGTGCCAAGCTAGCAGGGGGTTCAGCACAGGTTAATTTGGGATGTGCTTGTGTTTTACCTTGACAAGAATTGCGGTTGCAGCTAGAGTAGGGTTTCACCTCCCACAACCAGTAACCCAATTTCCTTCATATTCCAAGAAAGAGAAATAAAGCAAGAGTAAGAGGAAATATTTTGAGGTAGTTGCTGTGTGTTGGTCCAAACTATTTGCTGCATGACGGGGAAGTGGTCGCTTCCACCAAACGGTGTCAGCAATAGACTTGGGTGAAGTTTTAGTATCTCTTGTAAAGTTGGACAAAGTTGATAAGTTGTACTTGTCAAATGCTTCCATCCATTTTTTCTTGTAAAAGACATATTTCACAATAAGGCAAGTGCTTGAGAGAGAATATTTTTCCCCAACTTATTTTGGAAGAAAATAGTCCAAGTAAAAGTGATTAATATGTTTTTATTATTATTTTGTTTTCAGAAAAATCTTCGAGAGAAGAATCACTGAAAGCTCCCAAGTCTCCTGAATTATTGTACCAGCTGGGTTCAAATACAACCACACACTATATTTGTCTTGGATGGTTTGCCTTGTGTGTTTCTATTTATTTTGTATATTTGTTTGATTTCCCTTTTAGTTTGACCTAACGTACCTTCATATGCCTGTTATGATCTACTGTTGTTCCACCAGGCTCAGCATTCCTCCTGTTTTCCAATATGTGACCAGGGGATAAACACTTGGATAGGTTGGCGGCCAGTAATGGTGCTCCTCATAGATTGGACTGTAGTCTTGCCAGCTGCCACACACACATGGTCTGGTCTGGTTGAGTCAGAGAGGTCATGTTCTTCCTGAGAATCCACTTTTTAATAGCAGTTACAGATGCACCACATGCCAAAGGCTTGCCTGCACAGAGAATTTGTGCTATGTGCAGCATACTACCCAAGAAATTAACATACCATTGATTTGTTTGCTGCAGGGACTTCTTTCTTAGGGGTGTGCCTCCTTACCTTTGAATCTATATATCAGGGCACATGCTGTACAGTGTAGGGTCACATCAGAGAGGTCTTTCAGTTTCCAGATCAACAAGAGCATGTGGATGGGGCCATTCCAGCTATAGTTACCTGGCCTATATCTAACCATATTAAGTTTCAGACGCTAATTAAAAAACACGACAACCATATTTTTCCTTATTTCAGAAAATTAACATTTTATGTATTGGTATCTTGTGGTTGGATACATGTTCAATCTAGACCCCGACATCACAATTCCAGCAGGGAACTAAATTATCAAGTGATGGAGTTGGTAAAAGGAGGAGAGGCTGTAGCCATTGTATTCAAAGTGTTTTTGGACTTGTCTATTCTGCCTCTAATTGTTTATTCTGTTATAGAAATATTGGCGTGTAGCGGCTAGCTGTTTTCAGGCACATTCTGATGCATATCCTGACTTACTACTCCCAGATGCTAATATTTCCTTTTTAGGAATCTTTGTGAACCCTTATGGTCAGCTTTATCATATGCTTACGTCTTGATTCTATGTGACTTTAACATTGAAGACCCTGACTCAACCATCAGTATTGTTTCCTTTCTGACAGATTATATAAACACTTTGTGATCCCTCAGTGGGTCAACAATTCGTCCCTAACCATAAATTAATCAATGATCTCAATTTTTTTATTAGTTTGGAAGGAGTTCTCTATGCTAGTGAGTCCAGTTATTTAGACAGGCCCCCTTCAGCTATCATTCAGACTCGTCTTCACATGGGGTAGGCATATGCATGCCATACTCACTAATACGACAATTTAGATTTGTAGTCACTTTGACACCGCAAGAGCTATTAGCAGAAAGCGGATGGCTCCCTTTGTGTCTGGATGTGATGATTGTCAAAACCAGTTAGAAGCTCCTTTTGCTACCTTTTGTGCGGTAACTGATTATTACTTCCCAAACACCAGCCTTCCACTACCCTCTTACAACAATAGATATTCAAATTCTAACAAAGGCAACCAAAAAGCTCAAATTGCAGACCTCAGGAGCTCAATCATACAAGGTTAGCAGTGAAAATTAAGATGCTGAATGGAGTTGGGGAGGGCTGGTTGTTTGGACTCTAAAATATCTAGGAGGTGAATCCTAGAAAACCAATCACTGAACATCAGTTCGAACATTTTATATCTCATATGTGTGTCCTTGCACTATTAACAGGCACAGTTAAAAACATAAAAGAGAAAGTTTGTCAACTAAGATTTGTGTGTTCACCAAGTTTCCTTTGAAACCTTTATTCAGTGTTTAAAAAGTTAAAAGCTTCCTGTCTTCCTATTTGTTATCCTCATAATTACAAATTTTTGGCCAATATCTCTTTAGTTCCATTCGAAGGGTACCCTTAAAACTTCTCTAGGGCTTAATTAGGTCATATTTGAAGTGTCCATAAAAGTGTGCACTTACAATGCAGTAATCAGCATTCTAGCCTGAGGAGGAATGAGAAACCGCTGGAGGCCTCATAACTAGTTGGCATGGATGGGTGTCATTTGTTGCTGGAATCAACCACACAAATTGCTCCACCAACTAAGAACAGCCATGTACCACCATTCACAGAAACAAGGAGCAGCGTTCAGTCTGACAATCATCTCCGTGTCAGAGTTGGCAAAGTTTCCCAATTGCTGAATAAGACTTCAGCATCATACCTACATGCTCCTTTTATGCCCCCTCCCCCTTGTTCATGCTGTGCAGCATTTGCCAGTACTATACAAAGTGAACAAAAGGCATTGACAGAGACAATAGTCCTCAAAGGCGAGACCTTTTGGCTTTGCTAATGCTTGTTTTTCCATTGAGAACATAGGAGGGTCGGGCATTGGGCTGATGCTCAATTCCTTTTCCAGAGTACTTTGTTTCTCTGGTTGTTGTTGGGTAATTGGGAGTTGCGGCTGTGTTCATGAGTTTTCTGTCTTAAGAATGTACATCTTTCAAAGGGGTTAAGTCAACTGGGAGGTTGGATTTGTTCCATTTTACAAATAGATAGAGGATCAGAGGGTAATAAATGACACCACAATCAGTCAATCTGAGTCATAAGCAAACACACAACATGCTTAACTAAACTATATTTAAAAAAGTCTACAGAGTAAAGTAGTAAAACTGGAAAGTCCAATTTTATTGACTGTATGTTGAATACTATATTTAGTTTTGGTCTCCAAACATAAACAATTATGTTGTTGACAAACACAAACACAATCTAATCTGGGACAAATCAAATGACATTGTCTACAGGTTTTAAAATGCTGAATAAAAGGTTTGCTTTCTTTAGTTTTTAAAATTGGAGACATTTTAGCACCACTTATATTGAGGAAAAGTGTAATTATCAAGATGGGCTTGCATTAATTAGGATAATGAATATTGGAAAAAACTAAAAGGTAAAGAATTTGAAAAAGAAACATTCAGTTCAGAAACTTGGAACAAGAGCAATTAACTAATGAAGTAGCCTGGGGTTCTTGAAACCTAATTACTGCAAGGTTTCATATACTATGTTAATTTTGTAATGTGCACTTTAGGGTAGATATGCAGCCTGCAATAAAGCAGACAGTGAGTTGCAGCTATGACAAATTAACCACAGGGACCTTAACCGGTGCGTTGGCTGCCATTAACTTCAGATCCTGAGAGCTCTTTGAGACCCTCATAAACTGAGCATCTTTTAATGGGTTTTAATAAATACCAGGGAAGCTGGGTAGACGCAACAAAATGTTTTGGAGAAGGCATGATAAACTCATAACAAGGATTCGGATAGAATGCTGATGTAACTTTTCCGGTGCTCAAGGACTGATGAAAGGTGTGAGAACATGGATTATTGGTTAGGGGGGAAGGTACTCCCCACAAATAATATTGTTACAGTTCCTGTTAGGTCCACTAAAGGTTTCAGTAATTTAAACCTGAGCTCAACCCCTGGTAGCTATGGCACAGAGCAGACAGGATTAACTAAAGTAAATATGTAAAGCATTTAGACGCACCAAATCCAGTTAAAAAGTAAAAAATACAACAAAAATCCCACACCAATTAATAAAAATAGAGAATAATATAATGTACAAAATGACACCAAATCGACAAAAATCCAATTAGGTGAACCAGAGTTATGAATGTTTCAAGTTTAAATAGAAGTAGCGCCACCTGCTGTCCTATAGTTGTATTTGACTGGTACGTAGGTACAATTTAAGGCTAACTGCAATGCAGCGTGGGTCAGATACAGAAACCAGGTTCGACCCAGTCAGAAGTTTTACCTTTGGATTAAGGGAGAGGATGTGGCCTAACGACTAGGGCGGTCGATCTCAAATCTGGGGAACCGGTTTCGAGTCTCGGCAATGACCCTCAACATTGTGTGATTGTGGGCAAATCACTTAATCTCCCCATGCCTAACAAAAATGAATGTATCCTTGTGTAATGCAACTGGTGCTCATGTAAAGTGCTCTGATACCTGATACCTTTGGGTCAAGTTCCTGCTATATAAAACTCCGGAAAAAAAAAGAAGTAAAAAATCTTCAGTGGGGCAAGGCAGCAGGCTGTGATCAAAAAGGGCTTCATGAGGCTGAATAGCTGTCAGACAAGGGCTCGTGAAACAGTTGACCTTTGGAGGTAATGTTGTAAAACGTGGAGAAATTAAAAACTTGCACCCAAAGAAGGTCCCTAGTCAGCCTGATACTTTTTGCACCTTCATCCAGTGAAGAGTTTTACATTCAGCTGGTCACTTTTTTTGAGCTCAGATTCCTCCATCAAGGCAAGGGTGCACGTTGTAGCCAAACAGTGCTCAAAAATCCTCGCTGGGATGCCCTGCTGAAACAGATTTGCTGCTACGGAAAGCTCCAAGCGGGACCAACCTGAATCTTTCACGCAGGGGAAACACACCTTCATCAGATTGACTTGAACATCTTGCCCTGGTCCTTTAGAGGTCTTTGGAGCCGAAATGTTTCTAAGTCCCATGTTTTCAGGATGGTAAGAGGAGTACACTTTGATACTGCCAAAGATTCCATGACCTCAGGAAACACACTTGGGGGTCAACACTCACTCCAGCAGAAGTCACCTGCAGGGTCCATGGCAGGTCCAATTGGAACTGGTCAACTGGGCTCTTCAAGAAATGAGCCTTCTTACAGCATTTTGTGGCCCTGTAGCTTAACAGGAGGGCAGCCAACTAAATCTTGGGGTCCACTTCTTTGTCTTGGGTACAAGTAGGAGCAGGCCCAGCTCTTCAGATCTCCTCACAGTACTCAATAGTACATAGTGATCTGAAGAAGGTACCCAGGGGTGCCACAACTATGCCTGTCACTAGCTTGTGGGTGGGAGAGACTCCTGGCTTCTCCCTAACCTATATTGAAAATATTACCGGGGTGACCCTTTGCAGAAGTTTCTGTTTGCCTTACAGTAAATAATCCCACACTGCACCTCTCTACCCAAATCCAACATGGCAGAGCCCTTCATCCACTGCTCAAAGCCTGTGTATCCACTGAGAGATGTGGTCGTGAGATTGAAAAGCCCCTCCTTCTTAGAAACTCTAAACCAGTTGGGATTGGTGCCTCCCTGACTAGGTAGACAAAGGCCCCAGGTTTTAGCTACATCTGCCTTTGACAGGGGAAGGCTATTTGAAGTTAATCAAGTTCCTGAGTCCAGCCAAAAAGCCCTCATGTCAAGGGAACAACAAGACCTCGACACAGCCCAGGCCTTTGTCTCAGCTCTGGAAACAAGTTTGCACCTCATCAAGGGAGCTATTCCGCTCCTGGGTGACAGCTGGAGCTCATGTAAATTGCCCTATAGGGGCTTTACGCTGGAAAAGCTTTACTTTTTAGAGTATCTTTTCCTTAATAGTTATCACAAATTCAATTTTACCATAAAATTGGATTGAAACAAATAATTAAAAAGAGTATTTGAATTAGATTTCTAGCTGTTTCCTAACCAAAATTAGCATTCCTAAATGCAATAATGCGTTCCAGTACTTTCCTGTGTAACAGCCAGTCTTGCTACAGTGAAAATAACTTTTTTGTCTTTTTCACTGTAAGTCTGTATGAAACATTACATTTCTACATAGCCTACTTTTAAATACCATGCATCCTGCATTAGGGATTATAAGGCCTAGATAGGGGTGATGTACTAATATTTAAAAGGAAGGTTTTGACCAGTCAAAAGGGTTTATTTTGCCAGGTAAAATTGTAGTTTTTAAATGGTCATAGCCAAGCTACAGTGGTGGGCCTGGAGACATGTTCACAGTGTCACCGTAGTGGTGGCACAATAGGGGCTGCAGCCCACAAGTGACATTTAAGTTACAGGTCCTGAATATACTTTGTACTTAGACTAGAAATTTAGTAGAGTAAATATGCCAATTAGGTGTATAACCAATTCTGACGTGTTTTAGGTGTCTAGCACATGTCCTAGAGTGTGGTTATCAGTGTCCCAGTGCACAGAGTCAAAAAACCAGCATCATCAGACCACACAAAATTGGGGCTGATCAAGCAAAAAGACCTATTTTCCTACAATAGGCCTTGAAATAAGTGGCCATGGGACAGAGAGCTTCATGGGTAGGATGGCACAGAATATGAAAGACTGGGAAATTATATTTAATAAAAAGATTATTTAAACCATAGCCCTTCATTGTCCTCTTTCACAAAATTTGCAAGAGTTTTGTAACTTTGTAAACTCGAAAATATCAGTGACAAATGTTGCTTTTTTTATTACTCTGTTTTTTAAGTGAGTAATCTGCAAACTACATCAAACTTTTCCCAGGAATATTTTACCTAAAAATGTATGAGACAATAAATGTGGAAGCCCCTGACGATGGAAGATATGTGCTGGTTATTTCCTAGTATTTGATCAGGTGTAATAAATAAGACTCCAGTCAGACCTATGTAGGAGCAGAGCTTAGGAAAGTATCTTTCTTAGTCAGGCTGTGAACCTGCACCCCAATGATAGAAAAATGTATGGCGCTAATACTAAATACTTCTTTTTAGCAACTGCTGCCTCGATTTACATCACATTGATGGCGAGCATCATTACTGCCGAGGAAGTCCTTATCTTTTGGGGACACTTAAGTGAAATTCAATTTTTCTCCACTGCTTAATTAGCACATTTATCAAGCAGGACTTGCCCCGGCTTCCCCGCCCTCGGTGAGGATTTCACTTGTAGTAATGTTAATCTTTGAGCATAGAATCTGACCTTCAGAGGAGTGACTAACACTAATACAGCAGGTGCAGTGGCACCAGGGCCCAGGGATATCAGGGATCAACTGTGCTTGTATTATAAATAATTATTACTGCCTAATTGGTGAATGAGAGCCAATCTTCTTTGCAAATTTCTTTGCACCCTTGGTATGCTATTGTTCAGTGAGAAAAGCTGTGAGCATTGCTCAGATTGTTTCCTCTATTTTCAGGGCACACCTGGTAAACATGTTTTGGGGGAGAAGTTAGATTGCAGGCCTCCTACATTCCACCCTTTATATGGTGTTTAAAATGAACTTTTTTTACCTTCCACCCAAACTTATGTCAACCATTTTCATTCACTCTCCACTGCATAATGGCATAACCCAATCAGTATGAGTAAAGATAATGCCAGGGCAGGAATCAATGGAGGGCTTTTGCAAAGCTTAGATTTACACATGATAAATAATAGGCCCGGATGAAACTTCATTGATGCTGGTGTGTTCTTGCACAATTTCAAGCATTTTGCATTGTGATTCGTATGCAAAATGCCCAAGATTATTTGCCTGAGACGCATAATTGAGAGTTCGTACTGGTGAAAGTCCTGTGCTTAATTTGAGCCAGTAGTTTCCAGTGCTCAGCACTAGCACTTGATTATCATCACCTGTGCTTGTGAGAGTTTGCCAGAAGGTGGCACTGTCTGGCCAATTTAGAGAAGACCACAATAAAGGGTAACAACTAATTCAATAAACATTAAATATGACTATTACCTGCACCCCAAGCCAATCTTATTGCTTTGGTGGCCTGGAACAGTCTGAATTGTCACACTTGTGGGAGTGTGATAGTTAGTGATTGTGTTGTTACTATCATTGGCAGCATGGCAGGGACAATGTGTGGTTCAAGATGTATTTTACAGATTAAGAGCTGCAAACTTCCTGTTGTGGCAGTGTGGGAACAATGTGAACATACAGAATGTGAGCCACTGTTATTCAGGTCACAGTCAATTTTACACTATTTGTAAGGGTGAAAAGCAGCTCCGGTCCAAAATGGACTGAAGGATGCATTTTGATCTCTAAAAATTTGGGAGAAATAAAGCATCATTTCACAGTATTTTTGGGTGGATTTTCTTGTAACCTTCACTATGGAAATGACACAAATTTCACCCAGGTAAGCCTAATAAATACATATAGGGATCCGCACATAGACAGTCAAGTGCATCCCTTCCAGCCACCCCCTCCCCTTTCCTGCACTTTAATTGTGTGTCTGTCACGTCAATGACAGATCCTGCCGCAGCTTCTCCCACACATGCAGCATTTAGAGATACTTGTAGAACCAGCTCCACAACTGACACTAATTGTAACCATGGTTGGCAGCCTCAGCAGACAGGGCAGGGATTAATCGGTGGTTGATATTGAATTACCCTCCCTGCCCCAGGAGTGGACTCTCTAGCGCGAACTGCACCTTGAGGCGCCATGGTAGGGCAACCTTTGGAAGAACGTGGGGGGTGTCATTGTTGTTATTCCCAGAGAGTGTGTTGCATTCAGTTACAGCTACCCAGCCTTACAATAACTAGACATGTTTGCATGTTAGAATGAAGAATCACATACTGGCTTCTGGGGTGTGCTGTAACACTGGATACCCATTATCCCCACTGAAAATAGCAACCTTATAAATGTCATAGCTTTGTGCTCAGTGCTGTGCTGTGAAGACTTTTCTGTGACACCTCCGCCTCTGCTTCCACACAACACACAGGTGACACCCAGTGGCGCCCAAGGCTGCTGATGGTGCCTCTGGCGCAGTTCACCTGCTCTCCAGGTAAGCATCCTCCATGCTGCAGCCTACCTGACTAAGAGTCCATGGATCACACCAACATCCACCAGCTCCTTATGTCCCCCCACAACAATTCCACTGCAAACAGCAATCTTTACAGAGTGCTAAACTCCACCATCTTGTGGATCAGAGTGAGCAACATCAACATTGCTCTTGAGGGCTCATAGCATAGCAGCCGCAACAGTGTCACGTTGAGGTTAGTACGTTCAGGAAGGAGTAGCCAGTATGACAGGCCTTCTGCCTCCACCATGCACCGAATATCTGTAACTCTTTGCCCACTCGGGCAGACCAAACTCATTTCCTCCCAATTACAGAAACGGTTGTGTCTACAGAAGACATGCCAGTTCAAGCTGTTGATTCACGCCTACAAGGCCCTCCATAACACCAGACCCTCCGACCACCACTGCCTGACCTTCAACTGGCCAACCAGACTACTCCGATCTGCCTCCATTGCTATCGCTCACGTCCCACGCTTCCGGCAGAGCCGCATTTGAGGTAGTTTTTTCCCCTACCTCACCTCTAAGTCTCCTAGAACGACCTCCCATTCCACCTCCAAACCTCACCTTCACTCGTTGGCCTCAGGAAGGGACTCAAGACCTGTTTCTTCCACTAAGCCTCACTATACCTCAGGGCCTGGATACCCACTAGAGTAATAAGCCACACCATGTAAATACCGATTGATTGATTGAGTGATTGATATCTCTTTAAGAAACACCTCAACTTGATTACAGGATCTACACTGCAAGCAGCCCTGTTTTTCTTTTTCTCCTCCTTAACTTGTCTCATTTATACTTTATTATCCCCATAGTAAGGCACTCTATTGCAGCTAGGTTTGTGCTGTGTAAGTCTCAACCAGTGCATAATTTGCAAATGAATGAGTGCTGGTGCCCAAAGGTCTTCTCAAAAGCCCATGGCCAGTGGAATTTGAATTCGGCGCACCGAATCCACTCAAAGTCTCTTCAATGCAATACCAGACACTCCCTGTCCGTTCATCTCTCCCTCTATTGCAGGTTCCTTTTTTAGGTCTCGCCTGAGACAGCGCTTTAGCGCTGCTCTGGCGAGACTTATAGTAAGCGCTTTTGGAAGTGGAAACGAGTGCATTTCAGGCCGCTAACTACAGTGCATGTGCTCTGGGCGCGCGCACCATTTGGCAGCCTGAAAGCATTCGTTTTCTTTCACTTTCGCGGCCGCACGGCCGCTTTGAAGTTTGATCGCGATTGCGATCACTTTCACTTTCGCGTCCGCTTGTTATTTCCTTCTCTGCTGCATGGTAAGTCAAATAGTATTTCTGGCCACGTGCCACAGCAGGCGGCACGTTTGTTTTCGATTGCTGTGATTTCAGAGCGTTTTAGCTGGATATCCTGCGGTCTGCATCGTGTACTATTTTTACAGACTGCACAACACTGAGGGCATAAGGCACGCTACATAAATAATGTACCAGCTAAACCCTCACGAGGCTTCCAGCCGGGCTGTCTTTCGCCACTTCCGCTGGGTTAGTCAATTAGGCAGAGGTTGGGTGACCATCAGTGCGTTAAACGGAAATATAAACGTGCAGGTACTCATATTTACAATGCCTGTTTACTCCTGAGAAGTGCTGTTACTCTCCCAGTAAAGGTTTCTAAGTAGCTGTGCGAAGTCCTTTCAGATTAAACAAGTACTGGCCAGTACCTGTCAGTTTAAAGCACTGGTGACCAGATTTCGAAAACAAAAAAATGAGTTAATTCATGAACATAGGCTACAAGTTTGTATCGGCCCAGGGGTTCATAATGATTTTAATTGGCCATGCTCACCCGCATAGAAACGTAGACAATGAGGCACTAACCATAAATAAATTTCACTTTTGCACACAGTATCATGTGAGTTAATGACGTTGCTTTCTGATAAGGTGGTTTAAATCGAGAACTGGAGCACATGAAAAGGTGCCTCCCTTTGTGTTCAATCAACCTTCTGTAATAACCGGGGAGGTTTGCTAAATTTATTGACATTTTTCAGGGCCGATTATGAAAAAACAAGGCTGTTCTGGATATATGATCATCCTACGCAGAGGCCAAGTGACATTTTGGCTCAAACATTAGCCAGAAAATTTCAGAAAAGTCAGCTGTGATGTGGGTTTTACCATGCTATTTATCACCACTAGTTCCAGCCGTGCTCTGATTTTTTACTCCCCAGTGAAGATCCCCAAACCAAAACTTGCTCTGACAAAATTGGCACCGCTTTCTGTGGTTACACACATTGAGAAATGCAAATGTGTAAAGCCCCAATTCATGTACAGTGCTCCATCATTCACTGTGCAGCTGGATTTGCCCTATATAAATACCTCTGCATGTGCCCCTTACATTTTTAGGTCTCGCCTATTCTATCCCGCAGGGAAGGATAGGCGAGATTATAGTAAGCAGTCCGAAAAGTCTACCTACCTGCGGATCGCGTACAGTTCATGTGAACACAATCACGCGCATTGTCAACAACTGCCACAACCACGCGCATTCTTTACAGCTTCCATTCTCTACCAGACACTTCGTGAGCGCGCGCCGCGCTCTCCCTCTGTTGCCACACGCATTCAGCTCACCAGGCTGCACACCCCCTCACTCTCCATATGGTCGCACTCCTTTTCTTTGATCTCCGCCGCGCGTTCTCACAGGCTCCTCTCCGCCCACGCGTCTCTCCCCTTCTGTGTAGTTCTGCCCCGCCTTCTCTTTCTCGCATTTTTTTTTTTGGGCTTTGTGTGACTGACTACTTGACCTCGTGCCTATGAGTTTTGCATGCGTCTATTATATTTATTTACTTTGAATGTTTTTTTTTGTTTTAACCGCCCACGCGTCTCTCCTCTTCCATGTAGTTCCCCTCCGCCTTTTCTTTCTTGCATCTTTTTCAGATTTTCGGCTATGTGCGACTACTTGACCTCGTGCCTATGAGATTTGTATGCGGCTATTATATTTATTTACTTTGCATGTTTTTTTTTTATTTCACTTTACGCAACCAAACATGTTCATTGTTTCCTTTCCTTCTTACATTCTTATGCGGAAAAAAACACCACTCTCTCCACAAACAGCACTTTTATCCTGTCTCGCCTCTCTGTGTTTTGCTGTCTGCCCTCGTCTTCAATAGTTTCCAGCCTTTGTGTTCTGCTTTACGCATCCAAACACGTATGCTTTTGTCTGAGTTTCCTGCTTACATTCTCATGCAAAACAAACAAAAAGTCACTCTCTCTAAAAACAGCACTTTTATCCTTTTATTCTGTTCTGCCTCACACAATGCCCTACACACATTAGACCACACAAAATGCTACCTCACACACTGCCCTACACACATTAGACCACACAAAATGCTACCTCACACACTGCCCTACACACATTAGACCCCCCCAAACTGCCACCTCACACACTACCCTACACACATTAGACCCCACAAAATGCCAACTCACACACTGCCCTACACACATTAGCCCCCTCACACTCTGCACCCCCTCACCCTCAAATAAATAAGAATACAGTTTACTTCCAAGGCATTGCAGTCATTTACGTGAGCCACTGTCAGATTGTGTATTTCTTTTCAATACTAATACAGCCTTTAAAGAAAATAGAAATACTGTTTACTGACAAGTCACTAACCAACACTGCCCCCTCTCACACAGACCACACACAATGCCCCCTCACACAGACCACACACACTACCCCCCTCTCACACAGACCACAAACACTGCCCCCCTCACACATACCACTGACACTTACCCCTCCACACAGACCACTCACACTTACCCCCCACACAGACCACACACACTTACCCCCCTCACACAGACTACACACACTACCCCCCTCACACAGACTACACACACTACCCCCTCACACAGACTACACACACTGCCCCCTCTCACACAGACTACACACACTGCCCCCTCTCACACAAACCACACACACTGACTCCTCCTCACACACTGACCCCTTGACACACTGCCCCCACATACACTGCTCTCACACATTACCCACTCACAGTACTTTAGGTCACACACACTGCACCCTTACACCCCACACACACACAGCCTGCACCCTTACACACTCGCACTGTGCCCTCATACAATTCCCCCTCACACACTGCCCTCTTACACACTGCCCCCTAGTTCATACGATGTCAGTAGGTGCCTTTTCTAAATTTTAACAAAAACAAAAACGTTTCTAAACCACATCAGTAGATTTTTGTTTTTTTTCGTCGGTTAATGTCTATTGGTGCTAGGTGTTTTGTGCTTAAATTAGAATTATTGTTTAACTTTATTTAACAAATGAACAAAGTTCACGTGGACGTTGTGGTCTGAAAATGTTGTGGCGCGCGAGCGCCGCGCTCTCCCTCTGTTGCCACACGCATTCAAATCACCAGGCTGCAAACTCCCTCACTCTCCATATGGTCGCAAACCTTTTCTTTGGTCTCCGCAGCGCGTTCTCACAGGCCTATCTCCACCCACGCATCTCTCCCCTTCCGTGTAGTTCCGCCCCGCCTTCTCTTTCTCGCAACTTTTCCGGAATCTCGGCTCTGTGTGAATTACTACTTGACCTCCTGCCTCTGTGCTTTGCATTCATCTCTTATATTTATTTACTTTTGAATGTGTGTTTCATTATTTTACTTCACGCACCCAAACGCGTATGCTTTTGTATGACTTTCATTCTTTGCTTTCCTGCTTACATTCTGATGAAGATCACTCTCTCGACTAACAGCACTTTTGTTCTGTTGCGCCTCTCTGTGTCTTGAGGTCTGCCCTCGCAAGTCACCTGCAACTGGTCCTTCACATACACTGGCCCCTCGCACACAGACCACACACACTTTCTAAAACGCATCAGTAGATTTTTGGTTTTTTTCGTTGGTTAATGTCTATTGGTGCTAGGTGTTTTGTGCTTAAATTAGAATTATTGTATAACTTTAGTTAACAAATGAACAAAGTTCACACTGCCCCCCTCTCACACAGACCACAAACACTGCCCCCTCTCACACAGACCACATATCTATCTATCTATCTATCTATCTATCTATCTATCTATCTATCTATCTATCTATCTATCTATCTATCTATCTATCTATCTATCTATCTATCTATCTATCTAGCTATCGCCCACAATCTATCTATCTATCTATCTATCTATCTATCTATCTATCTATCTATCTATCTATCTATCTATCTATCTATCTATCTATCTATCTATCTATCTATCTATCTATCTATCTATCTATCTATCTATCTATCTATCTATCTATCACCAACACTCTATCTATCTATCGCCCTCTAGCTATCTATCTATCGCACTCTATCTATCTATTGATCGCCCTCTAGCTATCTATCTATCACCATCACTCTAAATACTTATCTATCTATCACACAAAATCTATCTATCTATCGCCCTCACACTATCTATCGTACTCACTCGATCTATCTATCTATTGCCCTCACTCTATCTATCTATCTATTGCCCTCACTCTATCTATCTATCGCCCTCACTCTCTATCTATCTATCACTCCATCTATCTATCTAGCTATCAGACTCACTCTATCTATCTATCTATCTTATCTATCTATCTTATCTATCTTATCTATCTATCTAATCTATCTATCTATCTATCTATCGCACTCACTCTATCTATCTATCTATCTATCGCACTCACTCTATCTCTCTATCTAGATATCAACCTCACTCTATCTATCTATATATCTATCGATCTATCTATCTATCACCCTCACTCTATCTATCTATCGCCCTCTAGCTATCTATCGCCCTCTATCTATCGCCCTCACTCTATCTATCTATCTATCTATCTATCTATCTATCTATCTATCTATCTATCTATCTATCTATCTATCTATCTATCTATCTATCTATCTATCTATCTATCTATCTATCTATCTATCTATCGCCCTCCCTCACTCTATCTATCTATCGCCCTCCCTCACTCTGTCTATCGCCCTCCCTCACTCTGTCTATCGCCCTCCCTCACTCTATCACCCTCCCTCTATCTATCTATCGCCCTCCCTCTATCTATCGCCCTCCCTCTATCGATCTATCGCCCTCACTCTATCGCCCTCCCTCGCTCTATCTATCACCCTCCCTCTATCTATCACCCTCCCTCTATCTATCTATCGCCCTCCCTCTATCGCCCTCCCTCTATCTATCTATCACCCTCCCTCTATCTATCTATCGCCCTCCCTCTATCGCCCTCCCTCTATCTATCTATCTATCACCCTCCCTCTATCTATCTATCACCCTCCCTCGCATCACCACAGCATCACTCAGCACCACCACAGCATCACTCAGGGCACAACAACATCACTATGCGCTACAACAGCATCACTCGTCGCCACCACAACATCACTCAGCGCCACCACAGCATCAATCGGTGCAACCATTCAACAACAACTGGTTCAAATATGTTCTCTCAATGTTTCAAACTTTATTACAAATGTCACAAAAAGATGTTAATATTTCACTTCTGTTCTTGGATTTTCGTCACAATAAAATACACTAAACATAATCTTCACAAAAGTTATTTACAAAAGTTTAAGCCATTGCCATTATAAATTACAATAACTTTTATTTAAGTATTAATTATTTTAAAAAAATAAAAGCAATTGTTATTTGTAATATCAATACATCTAAGTCACGTAAATACAACACATATTGCCTCACAAATGCTATAAGTGTCACATTTGCGAAAGTTACAACTATTGGAATTGTAAATGACAAAGCTATTAATTTAGCTACTTTCAAAACCAACACATAAATACAAAATTTGGCATTTACAATACCAATAGCTCAAACTTTCCTAATGCGAGACCTATTACATTGCAAATGCTTGTTCTCCCTTTGTGACAGATTTGCCATCTTTCTCTTCTTCCGTCATTCCAATTTGTGTGTTTTTCCCTCACTTGCTCTCCGGAAATGTCATATTAGGGAAAATAAGTGCCAGTCCCTAAAAAGTAGTGCAGGTGACCCCACCCAACCTCCCCTCCCCCCGGCAACCATCGGCTCAAATTAAGCACTGGTCCCAGTCATATACATTTTCCATAAATTCTGGTAATCCTGATAAACCTCAACAGGCTCTAATTTAACAGTAAAAGCAATGACAAAACTGAAGCATTGATACTTGACCAATATCATCTACTCAGCACAAATGATTAGTCTTACCACACGACTATCTGCCTTTCTTGCTATTGCGATTCCATATAACTAACCATCTTAGACTTAGTGGTGAATTGATGCATATCAAGGGTCAGTGTGGGCACAATGCTACTAGTCATCTTTAGACTTATTCCCCAAGGTTCCCCTATATTATCTCCATAAACAACTCTGCTAATGGACGAAGCTCTAATCAGTACCGGGCTCGCAGATAGAGACATAACACATATAGGACTATGGTAGAACTAGGAGAGGGGCTAACACTGTTAGCTGGTCAGCCACATTACTAGTTTGTCCTCTTCGTCCACATACACATCCACCAGCGCCTAATGTTCAGAATTCTATTCATAGCACCAGGCAAAGGCACAAAAGGTGCCTGCCAAATAAGAAATGAATTGGTTCTTTACCACAACTCTTAATTGCTAGTGTTAGTGCAGCAACTCAGTGGTGTAGCCAGTGTGCCATGAGCCCCAGTGACAGCTGGCATGGATGGGAGGGTCTGGGGGGAGGTGATGTAAAAAATTAAAAATAACCTTATCTCATCTCCGTGTCTCTGCTCCGTTATCCCTCCGCGTCTGGCCGGAACGGAAGCCGGACGTACACAGGCTCCCCAAAGCCAATCTCGATGCTGCTGTCAACAGCGTCGTGATTGTCTGAGCGCCGTGGTTCGGTGCTCAGACAGGCAATAGGGGCCTGTGCATTTACAGCCTGGTGGAAAACATGCCAAGTGCGCATGTCTGTTTGGCCAGCCCAAGACGGCCAGCCAAACTGTCATGCACACTTAAAGAGTGTCAACCACTCCTCCCCCTGCTCCTCTTTGAGCAGAGGTGCCCAGCACGCCCCACAAAACTACCTCTGTAGGGAAAAAAAAATGATATTCACATCGAGTTATTAACATTTTAATTTTTCCTTCTTTCACACTCTACCTTAGCGGAGAAGCCGTCACTTGTGAGCCCTATGGCAAGCAGGAAAAAGTGGCCAACCTTACATTCCAGGCCGTATTAATAGACAGCCATAGTTGGATATCAGTGTGCTGCTTAAATCCCCGGCAGCACTGCTGTTGCACCTAGTACACTAATGACAGCTTCACCTATAACAGAATTACATATACTACCTGCCTTTCCTCTATTCACTTCTGCCTAGCACCATTTATATCTCCTATCATCTTCTTCCCTTTGCCTCTCTCTCCTCACTATCCCCACTCACTCTTTCTCTTCTACACCCACTTCTCTCACTCATCCTTATCTCCATACTTAATTCCTCATCTTTCCTTCTTTTCCCTTTGCTCCCTTTATCTTTGTTTCCTGTATCCCCATTTCCCCTCACCATCTCCTCTCTCCCTTCTATCTTTCTCACATTCTTCTCTCCCCAACTTCCATTTATTCTTCCTGTCCTCTCTCCCATCATTCCCTTTCGCACCCATATATTATCGTCACTTCTCTCCCACTCTTTTGCTCATCTCCTTCCTCCTGATCTCCATCATACCCTTATATGAACTCCCCCCGCCCCATATCCCCCTTTCTCTTTCTTATAGTTTCTCTTCCTCTGGTTCTTACCCTTTTCCCAGATCTCTCACATTTTGCTGTCCCTGCTACCTCTAACCATCCCCTTTTTTCTATTTTCTCTACTGCTCCTCTTCCCTCTCCTCTCTTGTCTTCTTTTCTACTCCTCTTTTTCTCTATGCATTCAATCTTTCAATGGTTGCTTTTCCCTTTTCTCTGTACTCACCTCCCCCTTTCGCTTTCTCTTTCTCCTCCATATCTCTTTCCTTCCTCTTCACTTCTATCACTTTCATTCATTTTTCTCGTTTCCTCTACCTTCTCTTTCTTTCTGTTCTCTCTTTTCTTTCTTATTTCTCTCTTCTGCACTTCCCCTTTGATCTGCCACTCTGCCTAGTCAAGAGAGTCTCGCCTGTCCTCCCTAGCAGAGAACCAGACCCTGGCAAACATTCATAATGAACAAAGACAAAACAAATAGAGCGGACCTATTAAATGGACAGTGGCTGATACAAAGTACAGTAGAGCCCCTCACAGCCCTGGGCTCTACCACTGCTACCTACAACCCTGCAGCAATCAGAGCCTATAACTCAAAACCAGACGCGTTCTGAGAGAAGGTAAACCTATAGAGGGCACTCCCACTTCACCTTCATGAAATCAGCCATAATCGACCACAGAGCACTGAAAACACACCTGTTCTGATAATGTCCTCTACACCAATCAGCTCTTCAATACCAGTGAGCTGCTAGGACGATTATGTGCACAGTGCCTCTCCATGCACAGTGAAAACATCTCATCACGACAGATTTGGGTTAAACTGCTGGGCAGAACCATTGGTTTCCAGGGATGCCAGACAGCAAAGATGCTGCAGGCTGAGGTCCTGAGGGGCTATCCCTGCTCACAAACCAGGACTGTGTAAATTGTACACCGACTGGTTTGCAAATAGTGATGTAATATTCAATGCAAACTATGTACTAATACATCATAGTGCAAACAGCACTTTTCCAGAACAGGTTTTATAAAAATGTGAAAGATGAACATATGATAAACAGAAGATCCGCAGTGACACCGCACTTTGGAGGCAGTAAGTAGAAGTAAGCAATGAGAACTATTCGTGCAGGTCATATTTTGTAACTCCCTGTGAATGTATGGGATTGCAAGGATGGTGGCCTGGAAGGGACAGCAGGCCAACGTATGTGCATTTACATTCCCTAATGGAAATCTATAGACCTGATTCACAAAAGGTAATCTAAGACAAAAGTGTAACGTTACAACTTTTGGTATTCACAGACTTCATTTAAGAGTCGTATCTTTATGTTCGCAGTCAGACCGGAATATCAGGCTCAAGCCGTACTATTCCGCTTGGGCCGGATGAACTGTAATCAATTGGCCGGAACGCAATATTTACAAAAAGGAACATTAGGAACGTGAGATAAATGCTAGAGGAGGTCATGAAAATCGGTTTGGGCAGGGAAAAGGGTGTGGCCAGACACTACATCATTTACCAGAAAAGTTTGCTCCTTTGCATCATGGTACATGCAGTCCACAATTCACGCTCCCCTCAGAGCTGACTGTAGTGTTACACCAAAGTTTGCTGTAACACTACAGTCAACACTGAGTGTGGTGTAACACTACAGTCAACACTTGCTTGTATGAGCACCATTGAGTTGGTATTAACCACATACAAATTGAAAGGTGTTCCTGCAGCCAGCAAGGCAGAGGTATGAGTGCCTGATCCAGATCTATAGCCTTAATTCCTGGCAGGGAAGATCTTGACGTTAATGATGCAGAGGTCGATATACGGAGTAATACTGAACTTGGTAATTAAAAACCCCAGTAATAAGGACTGATGAGCAAAAGTAATGTGATATGATATGTATGATATATAGTTATGTATTGTTATCAGGTCTTGGTATGGGGTGTGTGATGTTACTGTAGCGATGGTTTGCCTGTAGGCAGCAGGCACAGTTCCAGGTCTGCAGGTTACTACAGGGTCAGTTCTTATGCACCACAATCACAGTCCATCCAAACTAGTGCCAGTAAAAACCGAATGTACAAAGCTGCCCCAGTTCCGTATTGACAGGGCAGGTTGTAAATTAGCTGTGCATCTTTGTGAAGCTGCGAAGTTGTCAGCTTTGCAAAACTTTCCCATTAGAATTAGAATGTCCTGCACCCCTTGAAAAATCGCACATAAAACTCTGACTTTCATGTTGCAGTCCCGGTCCGTGCGGCGGTTCATGGGAAATGTAGCTGATCACAAATACGCACACAAAATGCAGGGCAGTGAAAGACAGCGGCGGCTACTCCGCTCTGGCGGAGGAACGACGCCCCCCTGCTGGCCAGCTGAGGGAAAGGAACAACAGAATGATAAAACATCAGTATAGTTATCATTTTATTTTTCCCCTGGACAGAGCCAAGTCTTTGGCGGGTGGGGCCATGAAAGGCACCGAAGAGGAGCGGTGGGCAGCACTGCGGTCAGGGCACATGACGGTTTGTTCTTAGGACGGCCAAACCTCCATGCGCATTGACATCTCCCCAACCCGAGCGGTGTTGCCGGGCGGAGAGAACAGCAGGCGTAGGCTCCCAGTCCCCTTTGGGGCAGAAAGCAAGCCAGCAAAGGCCAATCCCAGCGCTTCTCTCATGCTCCTACCCACACAAGAGAAGCACGGGGATTGGCCATGGGGAGTCTTGGAGCCTCAGCACGTACACAGCAGGAAGGAGAAGTGCGCCAGTGCAGCGATGGGCGAGGAGCAGGTAAGTTCTTTTCTTTTTTTTGTTTATTTTGGCGGCCCTCCCCACCTCCCGCCACTCTGCCACGAGACCAGCCGCTACTGAATGTATATGTTTCGAGTTTGAAGAAGAACTTCTGAAATCAGGCTTGTAGTGTCAATTTTTTAAGAACCTGAACTCTCATTTCACCTTTCAGTCATCAGACGGATGGCTCAGCAGTCTGATCCATGAAAAACCAGCAACTCACTCAATATGCATTTTTCTACTGCACGATTAATAATTCAGAGCGCCATGAAAGCCCTCTGGGAAAATAGGGTTTGATCATTCAGTTCCCAATTCACAAAGCGCGGGCTTTAAAAGTCAGGATTCTGCTCCCGCAGGATTACTTCTCTGTTTGAAGCAAATGTTGGATTTTTATGTTTCACAAAATCTTCTAAAAGTGCTCACAGAAGTGTGCAACTTCTGTGCATACTCAACTGGATAACATTTCCACATGCAGATTTTCTAGCAGGTGGAAAATGTCGCTACCCCATTAGATATGCTTACACTTATGTTTAAATTCTGAAAAAAAACGACCTACAAGTTGTGCATGAAAATCATAAACGTACAAGTTTATTGGTGTTCATCTAGGTTCGTAGTGAGGTCCGCAAACGCACTTGTAAGCCTATATGTGCGAAATGTCCGAACATGCGAATTATACCATATTGGCAGAATTTACATATGCACAAATGAACTTTGCACATGCAAAATTCAGAATTATAGGTGCGCAGCATAGTAGTCATTTGTGCACACCTATGTTCAATATATGCACACAAAATGCACTGTGAAATGTGTTCAAAAGATGGGTTGTAAGATCTTTGACACCCACCCCATTATTGGGCTGTGGGGTCTGTGCAGAAGGATGACAGATGTCATACTGTGCAGTCCATGTACAGATCCCAGGCCCTCGTTGGCAGTGCCTTGTTCATTGAAGAAACGCGAGTTAACTAATTAGTCACATACTCGGATTGTATTTGCATATTTGAGTAATTATCACATGGAGTAAATCTCACATACTGTAGGTTCGGTGTATTTTAAGTCCACTCAAAAAGTCAGCAAGCAATGGCAACGCCAATGAGTCTTGCCTATGCAAGATCTTTTGACTTTGTCAATGTTTGTTTTTTATAGCGATGTTGTGAAAGTTTTATTAGGCATGTTGTACAGCAACACGGCTGTTGTGAAGCACAACTCAAAATACATTTAAAAGAAAAGAAAAAAGAAACGCTAAGATGTGGTGTTGATGATGGCTGCTTTATGGCACTCTTTTGTTTTGCTTTTTACTTTCAACCATGCTGCACTGCAGCTGTGTTGCTGTACAACATGGCAGTGCTGCTGTACAAAATATCACAGCTAGTAGATCTCACATATGTGGGAGGGGGCAGTGCAAGCCACAACATGGGGGAGAGGGTGGGGAAGCATCGATGGGGGTCGTGGGGTCAAACAATAACATGAGAGGAGCGAGGGGGCGGGGCAAGCAATGATGACAGGGCAGCAAAATGGGAGGGGCGGTCAAGCCAGGACGGGGAGCGGGATGGGGAGGGGAGCGGAGACAGCCTGCTAACACCTGCACTCTTACAGAGTGCTACAGCTTACATTTTAAACAAGCATTGGCATAGCCAATAGGTCTCGCCTTTGGGACAATATTAGTGTTGAGCCATGCATCAGTTGCATAACTAAATACTTATAAGGTCCCAAAAGCGAGACCTATTGGCTATGCAAAGCGGCCGTGCGGCCGCGAAAGTGAAAGTGATAGGGAATGCGATCACTATCAAACATGAAAGTGAAAGTAATCGTGGTAAAGCGCGGCGCGCGGGCACGCGCACATGCACTGTAGCTCTAGGCTGGCCTGGAAGCACTTTTTGGAGCCCTCTCAATAAGTCTCGCCAGACCCGCGCATGCGCTGGGTCAGGCGAGACCTAAAAAGTACCTCTGGAAGTGCACAATCAGTGGAAAGACACTGGCAGCTGTCAGGATGCAGTACTGGAGCCGTGCTCCACAGAAGGGAAAAACACATGAAAAGAAAGTGAAACTGGCACATGATGCCCAGTGAGAAGCAATGAAACAGGAGTGATGATGAAGGGAGTCAATGGTAAGTATTGGGCAGGCTCAAAGCCCCTTGTATGTGTTCCACAAGCATGTGCTGCCTCGTGCAAGTTCTAACAAAAAGGGACTGAAAACGTCTAAAAACAGGCGGTTGGAGGTAGTTGAAACTTCTCCATAATCAGTTATTCAAAAATTGACTGAAAACTTCCTTACAATGCGACCTGCCAAACAAGAGGTGGTTGGAACCAATTGAAGTCCCCCCACTGGCAGACTGGATGTCATGAAGATGCTGAATGCACCTAGATTTACAGTAATTTATGATCACTGGTGTGACAGGCACAGGTGGTTGCTCATTGGCAGCTGTCACCCCTAGGTGCTCTCCCAGGATAGTACAAATAAATTTGGTAGAACTTGAGTTAAAAATAAATATGTATGATATCACATCATCTGTATCACAAACTCTGTCACGTTTAATAGTGATAACTATGGTGGTAATTCGGTTTTACACGTCATTCTGTCAGCAAATTATTGGGAAGAAACTAAAGTTCACAAAGGTTTCAACTCTCAGAAACTTTGAGTAAGGATCACACTTCTATCCATACAAAAACTGGAAATTTGTCCCACAAAAACAATCTTTGTGGAATATTTCCCCTTAAAAGAGTACATTTTCTGGGGTGGGAAGGGTGAATTTTCCTGTAAAAAATTGGTTTTGCAGGATTTTTTATCTCCTATCATTAACATTGTGATATTGGCAAATATATTGGCCACAACATGCAATCTAGCCAGAAACAACCAAATACATCAACAACCTCAGACTTAGGTAGAACAAGACTGCGGAAGAAGACTGGACCCTAACCCTCAGGACCAACCAGCCTGACCCCACCGGCAACCTATAGACTGACGTAAGAACATTTTATAACTGGATCTCTGACTCTGCCGACGCACTAGGTGTCCCGCGGGTAGTCACACAAGCAAGAACACACGCTCAAGCTCGCTTGCAAACAGAGGACATGGGAAACTCCTAGCGTAACTGCAAACAACTAGAGAGAAGACTGAGAACCAGCTGTGACAGCCCCACCAGTGACACCTACAAAACAGCTCTCAGGAAATACCAAGCCCAGCTCAAAGCAGCCATTAAAGCAGCACTTGCTCAGAGACTGGAATCAGGATCCAACACTGCCACAGAACTCATCAACGTCGTCAGAGAGTTTCCCATCCCCTCCCCCCGCTGCCACCAAAACCATCACGCCATCATAGAACCTCTCTGACAGCCTCTCTGATTCCTTCCACAACAAAATACTCAAGATCTACAAGCCCTAACCCCCCACAGAAGACCACATCAAATAGCTACTACCCACCACTACCACAACACACCTACTCATGGAATGTAACCCCCCTCATGATGGAGGACATGACAAAATCATGAAAAACATCCATTCTCGAACACCCTCCAACCATTGCCCACACTTCATCTACAACCTGGGAAGAACCCCTATCAGCAACTTCCTCACCTCCATCATCAACGCATCTATTTATAGCGGCACTTTCCTTGACAACTGGAAAACCCCCGAGGTCAAATCCCTCCTGAAGAAACCATCAGCTGCCCCAGAGGTGCTCAGCAACTACAGACCCATCTCTCTCCTGCCTTTCCCATCCAAGGTCATGGGGTAAGCAGGCAACATGCAACTCTCCACCCAGCTTGAACAGAACCAACTCTTAGACATCATTCAGTCGTGATTCCTCAACAACCACAGCATGGAACCCACTGGAATAGAAGCTACTCTCAACATCAGGACCATTGTGGACAAAGGGGAAACCACAGCCCTCATCTTCTTTGACCTCTCACCTGCATTCAACACTTTATCTCACGGCACCCTTATCTCAAGACTTCACAACTCTGAAATCCAAGACCCTGCTCCCAGACTGATTGCCTCCTTCCTCTTCAACAGAACCCAACGGGTCAGACTCCATCTGCAACGTATACGTGACGCTCCTCTAACACATCATCAGAGCCTGTGAGATCAACACGGTCTCCTACTTTCTCTACACCCAGCTTATCCTCTCATTCACCGTTATAAAGAACATCACTAGGACCAATTTCACAACCTGCATGCTCAACGTGGCCAACTGGATGAAGGAGAACTACCTGGAACTCAAAACAGACAAGAAATACATCCTGGTATTCAGAAACAAGAGCTCCCCATGGGACTCCTCCGGGTGGCCATCCGAACTAGGACCCACATTCACACCTACAGACCATGCAAGAAACCTCTGGATCTTCCTGGACAATAAACAACTCAAAATGACCAAGCAGGTGAACGCTGTGTCCTCAGCCTGTTTCCTCATACTTGGAATGCTTCTCGAAATTTTCAAGTGGCTCCCCACGCACACAAGATGAACAGTCACTCAAGTCCTCAAAAACAGCAGACTGGACGATGACAACGTACTCTATGCCAGTGTCTCCAATAATCTCATTAGATGTACATGATGAGGACCTTCTCTTGGCCTCGTCTCAAATTCTAAATAACCTCTGTAAAGTAATTTCTGAGAGGATCAGTTTGTGATTATAACTGTACTTACTGCCCAGAGTCTGAGGAATACCAGGAGACCCCAGTGCCATAATTAATATCTGCAGTAGAAATTAGCACAAATACTGGCAGATGAAATACTATTAGCGCTCAAAATGTTTTGCAATGAGTTATGAAGAACTGCAGGCAGAAATGGACTTTGCAACAATTTTTTTGCATGCGATTCCCCTTAGCCGTGTTTTGCCTGCACAATTTCTTCTTGGTGCTACGTTGTGGACATTGCACCCTCACAAACCCGAGACTGGGACCAGTTTGTAGTAAGCACACGGGGACTTATTTACAAGGGGATATTGCCACCAGAATCTCACTTTTAATGAAGTTCTGGTGGCAATATGCCCTTCTCCTTATTTACAAGGTGGCTTAACGCCGCCTTGTAAATAAGGGCACTGTACAAGCATCACTTAGCGTGAAAGGGCGTGCAATGGGTGTTGCTGTGGGCGTTCCACCGCAACACCCATTGCTTTTGATGCTGCCCCAGATTTACAAGGAGGTGTAAATCTGAGGCAGCGCCAAAAACTAACGCCATGCAACAGCAGGGGTTATAATGGCGCAACGAGGAGAAATACTTTTAATTATCCTCGTTTTTGATTTTTCTATATGCGCTGCAAAGTGCCATTAGTGATTGTTCATGAGCTGGAAGGGCCACATTCCTGCACCTACACAATCATCCCTGCAATGCGGGCACCCTTGCACTATAATGCAAGGGTGCCTGCGTTGGCGCTAGGCAGCTAAATTTAGCACCAGAACTAGGTGCAACTCGGGGGTGCACCATTTTCTTGTGAATACATCGCATCCTTGCGGTTTGAAAATGTAGTAGCGCAACGTTGCCAACTTTGGCGCAGCTCCGCACCCCGACAATTCATAGTAAATATGCCCCATGAAGTGCATTAAATGTAAAACCGGATGCAAACGTCCTGGGTGACCCCTTACTGGACTCAGACAAGTGACAGACAGACACGGTCAGAGCCTCGAGACTTGCTCTGCTCTGTCTCTTTGTTCCTAAAAGCTAGAAGCAATTCTAACAGCAGCATACAGCAAGAAAATGTACTTAAAATGGCCCGGCCCCAGCATGGATGCGATGTCGTGGGGGGAAATTGCTGTTTAAGGACTCATCGGAGCAGAAACGGAAATATTACATTAAAAAGGCAAAACGAGGAGACAGGATGAATACACGCTGTCGCAGGCATTTAAAGAAATAAAACGGGCTGTGCTCAGCGTAGGATGGCGGAGTCCCGCGGGCTGACTGGCAGCCGGGTATTATCCAGGTGTTGTGAGACCCTGTGCAGCAGCAGGTGAGTCAGCACCACAATGGCTGAATGCATAAGCACCAGGTGCACTTACAAGAGACCTGCTTTAAGTATTCAAGAAGAGCTGTTTAACCTGCACAGCAGCGTTTACCCACACCATAACAGCAGCAGGCCACAGCACTGACATCCCATAGCGGGGGCCACTGGAATTATGAGGCAGGAGAGGGCCACATTATGCGGCAGGCTTCAGTAAATTAGGCGGTAAAATAAGACAAATTATGCAGCATAATGCGGCATATTATATAATAGTATCATTTCGTTATTTCGCCATTTTTAAACTTGGTAAAACCGTCTGGGATTAGTGGCACCTCAGTAGTATTATTTTAATACCCAAATATAGCAACAAAAAGGAGACAAGTGCAGTTTTGTAAAGGGCCTTTCAATGCGCGGTAACGTGAGCTAGAAACCACATTTTTTTTGGGGGGGGGAGGGTTAAAATCTGCAGATTATGCAGCAGATGGATTATGTGGCACATGTCGCAAATCTATAACTATGCGAAAATCGCCACGGCCGCACAATTGCATAATTCCAGTGGCCCTGCCCATAGCCAAGCCAGCAACCCAAAACTAAACAGAATTGCGTGCATGCATACCAGTGGCGTGATGAAAGTAGAGGGCGGCCCCCTGCAAACTACATGGAGGGGCCCCCTCCGGACTCACTCGGGAGTTCTCAGGCCAGGGTTCTGTGCTGAAGGGGCCCCTGGAGTTTGGTGGCACCCCGCACTGCGGGGGCATTGGGAACGCCACTTATGAAGACCAAGAGGTCGACACTTTTTCTTGACAGAATAAAGTCAGTTGCAGGTTTATTAAGCAAGGTAAAGGGTTAACTTACTAGCTATCAAACATCCAGTGATGAGATGACCTAAGCTGCCTGCCTGCCTGCCTGCCTCATTAACCAACAAGCATCAGGGCGGCATACAAGTGATGGAATACTCAAATGGCTTTGATTGGGTTTACCAGAGTCTGGGGGAATGTCGCTCCCATCAAAGATGTTAGATCACTGACCCTTCCCCCAGCTTTTCAGGCTTGCAGCTGTCCCAGGGAATACCTGGGGGGCTGTAGCTTGTTTGCAGAGGTATTGTTTCTGGGCACAATTTAAATAATCGCAGAGGTATTGCCACGAAGCCCCCTCTTTTGAACACAATTTCTTGGTTGATTTAGAGTACCAGAGCTATTGGATCACCCGATAACCCTGCCTACAGCCCAGAAAACAGTACATAAAACATGAACATTACAAATGATCCATAGCATATACATCAGCCATCTCATTATATGGGTCTACCTACAGCAAACGCGTTATTATGAACACAAAGCGTGCACATTAACCATCTCCTCATATGGATGAGCAGTAAGGTGGGTTTTGCTGTGACCCCCTTAAGTTTCCTGGACACCACCCAGGGGTTGACCTAAAAACAGGAAAGGGCCTTACTGGCATGATATCTAGCTTGCTCTATCCCCAAACTCCTCTCCAGAGGCAGGGGAGGCATTGAGGGATGCAGGCATGGGAATTCACTCATTCAATGCTGCCTGTCAGTTGTGTCTCCCTTCGTGAGACATGGGCAGCCTCATAATGGCGTTTGCACCTTATTGAACTCTATATGTGAGGCATCCCAATAAGCCATCCTCTCAATTAAATGTAACACATATTTAAGGCATCCTCCCGGATGCTGCTGCCTGGGTTGGTACAGATATCTGGCACACTCACCAAATAACACCAACCACTGCAATAAACAAAAAACCAAACATACACACAAAAACACCTCAATGCTGGTCCAATAGTGCTGCAAGACCATACTAATGGAAACATAGTGCTATAGAAAACTTTGTAACATACCATACCATACCATACCATACTGTACCATACAATAGCATTGCTTACTGCTGACTCTTTAGGGAGCCAGTTATAAATAGCAAGAGCTTGTACACAAAGTCTCCACCAGGTGCATGGCACACGTTGAAGCCCTTTGCTCTCATAAGAACCAGGGTATTGGAATATATGTGCTGCGTATGGGTTATAGAAGATGATATTTAGTAACTCAGTTTTGTGACGGTACATTCCAGAAACATCTTGGAGGTCAAGTTATTCTCCAGCTCTCATAAGTGTGATGATGGGCAAGTGTTTGTTCCTATGAGCAATGCTGGAACTGTAGGGACCAGGGACTTGATATTAAGAACTGAAATTTGATCAGCACAATCCAGAAATATACCTGATGCATCCTACACAGAGGCCAGATCTATATGTCACCCTAGAGCACGTAGTTAATAACATTATCAAGACAATGTAGAGATACAGAGGAGCTCTTCAAACAGGTGTCTACGACAAAATCTGCAATCCCAAGCCGACAGTTAATGACACCAACAGGTATGTATTAAAATATTCACTGGGCCCCAGAGACAATGAATCTCACTAGGAGCAGACTTCTTTGGAAATCAGTCGTCAACCTTAGGGATCGGCAATAGAAAATGTCAATGGAATACTGGCCATCCCCATGGCCAAATAAGATATGCAAAATGGAGACAGGCATATCCCAATAGAACTATTACCCACCAGTTGCTCTTCTGCGTGGGTGGGACGGACCATTCGAATAAATGTCCGGTAGACCACTCACGACTGAATAGTCTGCCTCAATGTTACCCATTCTAGGTACCATCCAGTCAATGGACATGATTGTCCATTTGGTACGCCTCACTGTGCCCACCATTAACAGTTGCTAACTGTGGTCCTACTTGAGGATAGTGATTCTTGTATGTACCCCATGTGGTGATTTCTCCCCACAAATCCAGGAGGTGGAATTATTGTAACAGCGGATTCAACATAAGTAAGGTGGAAATGGATGAATCCCTCTGTCTACACTGGTATTCCGTGTGTCTTTTCCTGCTCTGCTTTCAAAGCGAGCAGGGCTTACAGGGTTACAACCCATACCAGAATTTCTTGTAGAAAAGATATCTGACTTTCGTAGGGCATGTGTAATGGGTGTTAGAATCCAGGCACCCACTGCCACAGTATTTGCGGACATGCGGACAGATGACATTGAGGCAATAGTCATTCAGATCTTTCTGACAGTGTTTGAAGCTAAAAGCAGTGAAAACACAAAGTCAATGGCAAATGGTTGCTGGAAATGCACAACAGCTAAATTGTAGACCCGTTGATTACCTCTGTGTGTGAGAGGGTGTTAAGGAAGTAATTGGCTACCTCAGGAGCAGGTCTGGGTGGGCCTAGGAGTCACTATGTGTGTCATACACTTCACTGGAACTCTAGATGTCACACAACCAACCATGGACTAACCAGGATAAACTGTGGTCTTAAATTTCAGCATCACTAAAGGAGGATACTGGTAGCGACAAAGAATGCCCTAAGCAGGTGGATCAGTTTCTTAATGGATTTGACGTGGCGGATATATATCATTGACCCGAGCTAGTTAATTTCATGAATCTGTTAGGTTTTTGGAACTTGGAAAAGGTAAAGAGCTCATCCAGTTTACCAAATTAGGACCATTAGCCAGTGGGATGGGTGTAAGGTGTAATGGTAAATAACATCAACCTTCTGGCATTATTATCAGAGGTTGTAAGTTGTTCCTCTGGGGTGACCTCTTCTATAAAATAATAATATTTTATGTACCAACAATGTGGTGTATGTCCTTGTAATTAATGTGCCGTCAGCCACCTGCCCTTTTTATGACCTGCTTGACAGTACAGATCTCTATAATGAATATTGTTACCAATTCTTTAATATACATGGTGTGGATGTTGGCTCCACCCTGAGAAGTATTACTTTCGCATCTCATTTAGCTTGATGTTGCCTCGTTGTTCCATTTACTATGGAGCGCTTGCACTACAATACAATAGAGACTTTTTCACTACTCAAAAGTAAATTCAAAATTAGAAATGTATTTCTTTATCTCAGACACATGTTCTCTATAAAAAGCAATCATTTTTTCTTTGTATTTAGATTAAATGAGTTTTCTTTATTTTAGTGTACTTATGTGCATATTTTTGCCTCTGTGTCTTAAACACACATCTTTATTGATCATCTTTATTGACTTTGCATAATTGTTTATTTCATATTGTTTCCTGTATAACTGTTTCTCTTGCTTTCCCCATCTGCCTCTTAACCATTGATCCTTCTTGTTAATGTTTTTTTGTAAGAAACAAAAATGAAAACGGTTTGCCAAAAATGGTGTACCTAATTTTAAAGAACTAATGCTGTTTTACTGTCAGGTTTGCTCTACAGAAATGCCATATACATATATGCACACTTGAGGAAACATTGCTGTAACACATTACAGCCAGACTAATTGCCTTTGCCAATAATTATTTTCTAAACCTGCTGCACTATTTCAAGCTATACCTGGCCGAAGAGCCCTAACTAGGGCAAAATCAGCCCTAGGTTGCTTGTGGTACAGTTCAGGGAGCATATGGCCAGCAGTTTGGGCTGGACTTTTCCCATAAGGGACAGGGTGACGGCTGATTTGCATATAGTAGGGTCCTAATCGAGGTATAATGGGAGTAAAAAACTATGGATTGGGATGCGCCCCTAGGGATTACCAGTGGCTGTGATTAATTCAAGCTTTCCATCCATCACCTTGTTGTTTTTGCATTTGATACCCAAAGTGCATCGGGTATGCCCAGACATGGGTCACGGGCTCACTGTGCCACTGTGACCAAGCTGTACATAGCTGAAGAGCCCTGACTAGTGAAAAACCTGTCCTAGGTTGCTTGTTTTACAATTAAGGGAGGACCTGGCCTTGCAGTTCAGGCAGAACTTTGCCCATGAGGAACAGGGTGAGGGCTGATTTGCATAAGACTGAAGTGCCATGGAGGGCAAAAAAAGCATGGATTGGGGTGCGCCTCGACCGATTGCCAGTAGTTGAGATTACTTCAAGCATTCCATCCATCACGTTGTTGTTTTTGCATTTGAAGTACTAGTTAGAATGTTTTATTTGGATCCTTGAATCCAGTTTCACAACATGCCAGGCTGATGAAGTTTCTGGTTAGATCTACATCCTTCGGATAGTTGCCCTTGGATTCCGACACACTTATGACATACTCCGTAGATAGGCTGGTGACCGCAGCTGAGCTAGCCCTGGAAGAACATTGAGAGGAGATATATCTGAAAAGCATGATCATCTGATTTAGTGCATTTGTGGGACCTGACTGTAGTAGTTGATCACACATGGAGGCCACATTATGATGGTGTCTCTCTTACATGACCTTTTCCTTGATGCTGGACTCTGGGTTGTCCATTCACACTACTGCCAGAGGTACCGAAAGTGATATGAGTGTCCACTCTCTTCACGACCAAAGAGATAATAGATAACATGGGCAGTGCGAGGGGTGCAAAGGGCAAGACATGGCTAGGAACAGTGCTTACAGGTTATTCCTCAAGCTATTGGATGTCCAGGCATGATCCGCTTATCCGTGGCTTCATACTACATAATATCACAAGTGACCAGTAGTTTTCCTTTTACCAGTGCCGTATTTGAGCCGGTGGTTTCTGGTGCTCAGCACTGGCACTTAATCATCAACACCAGCGCTTGAGCACCATTTTTCATTTTGATAGGAACAGGGAGATCAGGGGGCATATTATCAAGCGGCAGCGATAATTATCGCTGGACGCTCTTAGCGAGAAATTATTTATCGCCGGCTATCGCTGCCAATTATCGCCATGCTATTGCTGTATCAACAATTTATAGCGCAATGGCGATAATTTTCCAGGTTATTCCTCAAGCTATTGGATGTCCAGGCATGTTCCGCTTATCCATGGCTTCATACTACATAATATCACAAGTGACCAGTAGTTTTCCTTTTACCAGTGCCTAATTTGAGCCGGTGGTTTCCGGTGCTCAGCACTGGCACTTAATCATCAACACCAGCGCTTGAGCACCATTTTTCATTTTGATAGGAACAGGGAGATCAGGGGGCATATTATCAAGCAGCAGCGATAATTATCGCTGGCCGCTCTTAGCGAGAAATTATTTATCGCCGGCTATCGCTGCCAATTATCGCCATGCTATTGCTGTATCAACAACTTATAGCGCAATGGCGATAATTTTCCAGCGAAAGCGGTGTTTTCCATGGAACATCGATGGTTTTTCAGCGATGTTCCATGGAAAACGGCGATAACCTTGCAGATATGACCCTGTGGTTGTATCCCTATAATCCACTCCCAATGGTAAGCATACCTAAGTCCGCTTTTTTGCAGACGTTAGTTTTTGGCGAAAAACGCGGTTTTCGCCAAAACTAACATCTGCAAAAATGCGTGGGCCTCCCTGTAAACATCGTGATGTGCACATCAGCGATAATTTACGAGGAGTACTGCCCAGTGATGTCCACTTTGCATCTCATTAGAGATGCAAGCGAGGCGTCGTGAAAACGGGTGCTAACATGCGCTAATGCATGTTAGCATCCCCTTGTAGATAGGGCGATGTCATTTTCGCCGCTTTTTTGGCTTTTAAAGCTAAAAAAACGGCGAAATGGCCCTTGATAATATGCCCCTAAGTGATTCACCGAGAATCCCAGGATGTTGCCGATTCCGAGACTCGAACCTGATTCCTAGCTCCGAGGTCGGCATTACACCATACCATCTCCCCGCTTGTAGGGTTTTGTGGCTTCTGTTTTAGGCTGAGCTAACAGTAGAAAGAAGGCTGGTAGAAGCTGCCTCCTGACGAGAGCCCCGGCACTTATATTTTTACAAATTAACCACTGCCTTTTACTCATCTTGGTAAGACCATTACCGCAAATCTCTCTCGACCATCTTTTCAGGTCCAAAAAGGCACTGTGATTGCTCCAGCTTGAAATGCTTCTCTTATAGAAATATTTATGCCTAGAAGTACTGCCATGAAGACTCCAGTTTGTAAACCCCTTATGGACCACAGCTTAGCTGTGACATGGACTGCCTCAAATGTACTTTTTACATGAATAGATCATATATAGTGGTCTCGGTCTAAGACATGGGCTCCAACAGAAGTCCTGGACAGCTGAAATCCATCACAGAGTTTGAGATCAACCAGTGAGTATGTGAATGAGTTCCAGCTGCATTTTATATTCATTTATCGTAAGAAGATATCCTATATTTGTGGCACAGATGCCACGTGGGCAGACCTGATAATGACATGCTTTTCATGTACATCGTCACACGGCACGGCTGCCGTAGCGAAAGGCACATGTCACTTTTACACAGTTCAATGAAACTCAACTTAATGATGTCATAAAGATAGACAGCCTTGTGTGAATTCAAGCCCATGACCTGCAGATCACCACAGGGAGATTTTAACTCAGTGAGATGTCTCGCCGGCTGTGAGAGCACTCCCCTACCCCTTACTAATAACATAACATGTGTATTTGTAAAGTTCAGGTCTGGCCACCCTGGCGCTGAATAACAGATGTCATTGCTACTCAATGGTACTCATTTTATCGGCCTCGGAAAGATGAAAGGGTGAGTGAACCCACCAGAATTTGATCCTGGGACTATGAAGTCAAACACAGGCCCGGACAGGGTATGCTTCAGGCCTGTCACAGCGCTGACCTTGTGATCCAACCTCAACTGTGACAAAGCGTCACACATCAATAAGACAACCTAAACAGCGACTAAAAAAACTCAAAATGAATGTGGAGTAATGAGGCTATCGCCTCGGTATCCAAAAACTCACCACTGTCAGATGGCATCTGACAGACGAAAACAAGACACACGGCGGATGCTTCAGGCAGGCGCGCAACACCCATTGGACTCAAAGGGCTTCAGCCCCCCCCCCCCACACCCCACCATCGTGTGTAGCAGCCCGGGATGAGACAGCTTCCCGGGCACACACACAGCCACACCCGAGCACTTCACAGGTCTCTGAAAGACCATTTGCATGTTAATAAGGCCTTGCTGTTGTTTCACCCCTTAAGAGCCCCTGCAGCTCCACTCTGCCTATTGCTTAAAGATTCAACCCCCCCCCCGAAATCACCTCCACTCTGCCTATTGCTTAAAGATTCACCCCCCCCCCCCCCCCGAAATCAGCTCCACTCTGCCTATTGCTTAAAGATTCAGCCCCCCCCCCACCGAATTTGGCTCTAATTGCGCCTCTGGCTTCAGGTCATCAAGCCACCAGACCCAGCCCACATATATAAATGTTTGCAATTTCAAAGCCAGCTCTTTACCAACCAATGAGCTTTGACCATCTGCTTTGTGATGAACGCGCGCTACGGCACAAAGGACCAGTCAGCCCAGCACGTCCCCCCCCCACCCCCCCGCCCGGTCTGCTGAGGATGCCAATACGTGCCAATGCCACGCGGGTTTGATTGATGGGCCGCTGCCCATCCACTGGGAACCGGACAGGGCCCGCTGCTTCATTTCATGCAGCGCCGCGAAACGCAACGCTTTGATGCTTTCCAATTAACCCAGGGAGCTGGCTCTTTAAATCCTGGCTGTGTAGCATCCCGCCCAAAGGGAAGCGGAGGGCCCGGTGACTGAGTGACTCATTACAGCTTTCACAGGGCAGGCGCGAGATCCATCGCCGACCTGCTTTAGGGAACGTCTTAATGAAACTTCAATCTTGCTCAGCCTGTCCCCGACGGCCCCGATGGATCTGAAGAGAGGGCGGCTTTTTACATAAAAGCACACACCATTAATGTTATTAAAACTGCAATTCTGGTACCCAGTAATGGGTATTTTATTCGGAGAGGGAACAGAAATACATTAGATTTTCTTTCATGAATCAACTAAGGCTGTGTAGCATGGATCTAAAGTCCCAGTGCACTTACAGGGGTCCTGGTTTTCCATGCACGTTCACATATATGTGTAGGGATGGGAAAGGATATTTAGCAGTGGATAGTAATACAGGAAATGTATCCAGACGCGGGAGAAAGCGGTCAAACATGGGATGTGAGTAGGTCTCAGCTTACGTTCGTCTACGATGCCGCGAGGATCCCAATTTCGCGGTACGTCCGTTACGCGAGCGCACAATTACGCCGTGCGTAAAAGCGAACTTCGCGCGCCTTTGGGATTTCCGCAAACGCGCAAAACACACGCAGCTGTTCACATCAGAAGCCTGTGTGTGCTTTTTTAGCATGAAATGTGCCCTCATACCCAAAATCGACACAATGATTAATTTTGTGCTCAAACAATAGAGCAAAATGCTAGGAAGGTGTCATTTCTCTTATTCCTTTCGTGTCATTCCCATCAGTTTCACCTAGGCCTCGATGAGAGGTGTGGCTGAGCCCATACGCTGATCAGATAAGAGGGCTCTCTGAGGTATATCAGTTTGAGCAGTGTGAAACTAAGTTGCAGCTCACATATTTTGAAAATACACCTCTAGGCACACGCCAAGATCATCACAACAGCTTCTGTTTGATATGGAAAGATCTACTTCCAACTTTCTGAATTTCTGGAAAAAGTTAAAAACTTAGAGGAGTCTCTGGGCGCTGTAGATCGATAACCATGGCCCTGCTCAAGATTGAGATTATATTGTAAAATTGTACATTTTTAACTTTTTCCAGAAGTTCAGAAAGTTGGAAGTAGATCTTTCCATATCAAACAGGAGCTGTTGTGATGATCTTGGCGTGTGCTTAGAGGCGCTAATAATAGCAGTATTAACATCCACACCATGACCTCTCTGTTCCCTAGCAACCAGGCGGGTTCTGTAACATTGGTGGGAGCGGAGAGGAATTATTACCCCACCCTCTGGTCAAATAAGAGCTCAAGTGCCAAACACTCATCAGTCAATCAATCAAGGCTTTTATAGCGCGTCTACTCACCCATGAGGGTCTCAAGGCACATGGGGGAGGAGAGACGGGGGTCTGCTGATCAACTGAGCCTCATGCAGAGTAATACCAGCTCCACTTAAGTGGGCTTCATGAGTATTTCACCAGAAAAAAAAAAATGAAAATATGTTCTGAAAACTTCGTCTCCCCTAGGAAAGATAATGTTGCCCCTTTCAATTTGTCGCAGCTTTGAGGATGTAGATAGGGAAAGATGGCCACACATTTCACGGTGTGCCCGAGGGAGCCAGAAAGAGGGAACTGTGACTAGGAAGATAAGAGGCTCCAAAAAACCACATCAATGGATGCAAAGGCAGCAAGATCTTGGAAGCAGCAGACACAGGCGCGGCCTCTCTTCTGAGACGCTTTTCAAAGGCTTCCAAGGAACACAACAACACAACACAAACTTTTTTTTTCTTTCTGAAGCCTGCGTACAGAGAAATAATTCTCTGAACAGACTTGAAAGATTCTCTGTGCAATATAATGTGCACACATGAGAACCGTATGGAGAGACTGCATCCTCAAAGGATGCGACCCGCACAGTCTGGACGCTAGCATCATTTTCACCATGAGGGACAGCCAGGACCAGAAAGGAAGGGGGCCTGTTGCAGACACTGGACGAAGATAATGATTCAATAGCGTACTGACACCCAAACAAAAGGCTTCCTGGCGCTTCCTGGTGATAGGGAGGGAGTTGCTGTGTATAATCTCCGCCCCTTCCCTTAGTGTGGCCCCTGCTTTCTTGCTGAGTTGTTCAACTCATGGCAGTTGAGACCGGACTCAAGTACTCGAATGGCTCAAGGAGAACAGGTATGCTCAGACGTGAGTCCTGGGCTCACTGTGCCACTGGAATCAAGCTATCCTGGCTGAAAGGTCTAAACTGGGGTGGCATGGTGAGCAAAAGAATGATGGATTTAACCCAGATCACTTGACTGGGGGTGAATGTTTTGATTTGTTCTGCATTCCGTCCATCAATTGTGTGTCTTTTGCTTTCTCGCCCTAAGTGCGCCAGGTATGCTCAGACGTGGGTCCTGGGCTCACTGTGCCACTGGAATCAAGCTATCATGGCTGAAGAGGGGTGTAACCCCAAACCGGTCCAAGGATGCTTGTTTCCGGTCCAGGAAGGACCTGGCTTGGCAGTTCGGGCTGGACTGTTCCCATGAGGCACAGGGTCAAGACTGATTTGCATATAGCCAGGTCTAAACTGGGGTGGCACGGTGAGCAAAAGAATGATGGATTTAACCCAGATCTCTTGACTGGGGGTGAATGTTTTGATTTTTTCTGCATTCCGTCCATCAATTGAGTGTCTTTTGCTCAAGGAGAACAAAAACCAGTCTTCTGTACAGTGCGGCGAGGGGTGGACTGACTGTGAGCTCAATGAGGATGCTTCTGGACCGCGAGCTGCAGCCTCAGGGGCTATTCCCTTGCTGCCTCAGAGCTGGTTCTCTGCTGGCCTAAGGCCCCTTCACTGGAGGTGGTCACATATCTCGACTGCTAGCATCTCTGAAGTTGAAAAAACATTCTAAAGCCGCAGTTGTCCAGAGACACCTTGGAAGCCAATGTTCCCAGAGGCCCTTTTTTACAACTCATGTTCACAATGTGCAGGATGCGGGAAGGATGTCCCTCTGAGGCTTTGCAATAAGTTCCTATGTACATTTGAAACATGACAGCAGCATCACAGGGCAAACCTTAGCATCGTTTAGCTGCCTGATCGCGTCTCCATGATCATTACAAGAAAAATGCAAAATTGTTACTCCACAAATTTTTGCAAAGTTTTTTTTTTCTTCAAACTTTGCCAAAGGTTGTTGAGCTTTTTTTAACTGCCGAAATAAATCCCATTAAAATTAGATCTACTGTCAAAAAAAAAAAAACTGTAAGCCCCCTGTTTTAGCAGGGGTTACTAATCCCAAAAAATTATATAAAAAGTCACATGCAAAAACATTTTGCGTTGGGAGCTTTGAACCACGTTTTGTGAAGTTGACACATTTTCCAACGGTCACAAAGTGCCACTTTGCAAAACTGTGCTGCAACATTTAAAGTTTGCCCCACCCCACCCCTTCTCGCCCCCTAATCATCTAAAGGACGCTGTGTTTAGAATATAAATGGAAACCTCATGGACAACCTGAAGTTGTCAATGATAGAACGTGGCGTAGTAGAGAGTGAAGATGTAATAAGAGTTGACACATATATATTACCACACTGCTACCTTGCACATTTCTACAATTTGAGACCCTAAGTGACAAATTGATTTCACAGTTTCATACAGTTATTTATAATGTGTCACAGAAGGAAAATAAAGCAATCCTTGTGTTCCTAAGGTCACTTCATTAGCACATGTACCAAATCTACACCTTGCGGAGGTGTTATATCGACTAGGGGTGTGAAGGTTTTTGTGATGCGAGCGTACTTTAATGAAGCTCCTGGTTAATGTCTCACCATCTGTGATTTGGTGCCTTTTTTTCCCATGATCCCTTTCGGATCTGCTGTTCCAAGGTTGGAAGAATTAATTTGAATGATCTGATTGGCTGACTGCAAAAGAAAATGATACCTCTGGTTGTTGTCATTTCAGGTCTGCAGTACTGAGGCAGGGCCTGTGGACTCTGGGCACCACTGTAGGTGTTGTGGTAGCACAAACACTAAAAAGGAATAGCAAACAGGGGAAGCTTCATGCCAGAGTTCTGCAAACCCGCACCATCTACCACCTTTTGGGGTTTGAGGTCAGGGATTCAGAACCATCATCTCCCAGAAGGAGAGAGACATTGGTCAGAGAGGCTTGTCCTGGCTTTGTGGATCCTGGGCATGATGCAGTAGGGGTTGGCCACCTGTGGCAGGCTGTGCGCCAAGCCATGCCATAAGCTAGCCTGCACATTAAGGACATCATTAAAAAAAACCCCACAAAATTAACAGTTAAAAATGGAGTTATGGTTCTTGCTGAAACATGAAAAAAACAATGACATTTGCCATTCATAGTTAGCAACGGTTATGGTGCTGGCTAAAATGGTAGCAAGCACAGAATAGGCAACTATTGTTAGCAGCACACCAAAGATATGTCACAACGCCCGCAACTCTTGCTTAAAACACCAATTTGCCAACAAAAGAGGAAAAAGAGCCAACTAGTGAACCACATGGCTGTCCATGAAGTAGGAAATGCGTCATTTGTATTGCTAACCATAATGTGAATTTCAGTGAGTTTGTGCGTTTGAGGCAAACCTATAACTCTGCTATATAAATATTATGCCACGGGCAGTGGAGATTGGGAATTTAGTATGTTTAACAAGGGATTTTTAAGTGGATTTACATATGGAAGCGCACATTTCACATATTCTAAGTCACCTGTTAGAAGTGCCTTGGAGCCTGAACGGCCTGGGGTTTTCTAATGTTTAGATGTGTGACAGGGAAAATATTGGAACTGGTATTTCCCTGCATTGAAAGGACACAAAAATTATGTATGAGTATATGTATATGTATATATATATATATATATATATATATATATATATATATGCAACACCATACACTTCTCCTCCAGGAAGTATACACGGACACCAGGGATATTTGCAGTTATCAAATTGGTTTAATGGACCGCACAAACAACGCGTTTCAGCTTTCGCCTTGTTCACGTTACAATGACGTTTTTTTTGTATAAAGTTAAATACAGTTCCTGTGCACAGAAATAAACAAAATAAACAACAGACTCTTAGCACCAGAGAATGTGTAGAGTGGCAAATTGGTAAACTTGGCGGCCATCTTAGCCTAGTGCAGAAGATCAAACAAAGGGTATCAGTTACCCAGTAGCATTTCCAAAATAACACTTCATGTTTAAAAAGTAATACTCAAATTTTGTAAATAAACATATCCACTACCGATTTACAACGTGATTGAGAACGCAATGTCATGTTATATAACATAAAGACGTATATTCAGCCCTAGTGGGCGTGCTTTCATAAATGATTTATAATGAAATGTAAACAATCACTAAATTAAATAATTTCGTAAAGGATATGCAAACAATCACGCCCTAAAAGATCGTTGTAAATTACTGGCAGAAATAGAACAGGTGACTGCTCAACTTGAAAAAATGGTGGCGAAAGAAACTTTGGAGACTTTCATTAAATCCCTACTACTACGAATGGATAAGCTAGAGGAGGAGATTACGGCTAAAAAACAGCGGAAGTTTCTAAGAGACTTCAAAGATTACCAGTCAGGCCGGACTCTAACTTTCCACAAAAAGTATGACCACCTATTTGACACTAGTGGAGCAGTATCTATGCCATTGCCGACTACTTCTGCAGCGGTGGATATTATAGAGAGTGATGTGTCAGATGGCAGTTTATCGGACATTCCTCTATCAGTAGCTGCAAGTCTGGCCAGTCAAGACCTACCAAAAAAGTCGAATTTTTTAGCCCAGTTCCAAATGCTAAACCAGGGACGGACAGAGCAATATCAAGACCAAACTGGTCAGAGAGGCAGAGGGCGAGGCGGCAGAGGAAAAACCAGAGGAACAAACAGGCAAAACAGAGGAGGAAGAAAAGATGCAGGAAGCCCGATGGGAATGACGACAAGGGGCAAGAAAGTTCAACTATGACTGTCATCAACCTCTCAAGACGTTCTTTATCTGAAGATGAGAGAGACCTCCTTGGCCTAGGTTTGTCCTTCTGTCCTACCTCTAATTTTAATTATGTTCAAGCACGAATTGATTTGTTTTACTTCTCACGCAAGTTAAAATTGAAAAAATGGTTCGAAACAAAACACAACAAAACTGTGTCAACACCTGTCAGTATGCCCCTGAGCAATCTTAATGTTGACGATATTGAGGTTCTTTATGCAATATGTAATATGGAAGAATATGTTTCTGACCAATGTTCCAATTTAGATGATTTTGCAATTGATATGAATGTCAACCCAGGTAGTCAATTCAAACCCAAATCTGTATTTTTGCCTAATATTGATTGTGATGCCATCGAAGTGTTTGAGAGGGGTGTCCTTAATGACCTCAAGAAAATGAGACACGGCAAAATTCCAACTAGTGAGAAAAATCTCAAGCGGTCTCAAATCCAAGCATTACAGGATTTAAAGACTGACAATGCCATCGTTATCCGCCAATCGGATAAAGGTGGCAATGTTGTGATTTTGGACAAAACTTCTTACTTGCAAGAAGGTATGAGACAATTGAGTGACCACACATGTTATGCATTGTCAGACAAAAAGACGATATCAGCTTCCAATGTAAAATACTGGGAACTTTTAGTAGAATGGAGGGAAAAGGGGCTGCTAGAGTGGGAGGAATACAACTACCTTAGATGTCCTCACCCTCGGATACCTGTGCTATACTTACTTCCCAAATTGCACAAGGACCCAGTGAACCCCCCGGGCAGGCCTATAGTGTCGTCAATTGGGTCTCTTTTGGAAAACACTTCCAGGTATATCGATCATTACCTACGTCCTTATGTTGTTGCCTTACCAGCTTATCTTCGCGACACTACCCATTTTTTAACCATCATTGATGGGATACACTGGGAGCCAGATTACACCTTGGTTACCCTGGATGTTGGCAGCCTGTACACCAGCATACAACATCAGTTAGGTCTGCAGGCTGTACAACATTTTCTAAAGACCCGCTCTATTTCCTACTTACGTCACTCAGAAATGATCATGGCCATGATCGAATATTGTCTGAATAACAATTTTTTTCTGTTTGATGGTGTCGTGTACCGGCAGTCGCAGGGCACAGCGATGGGCACCTGCTTCGCCCCCAGCTATGCCAATCTTGTCATGGGCTGGTGTGTTGGATACTTTGGGACACGCAAGCAGAACTTCAGGAAGGAGTTCTAACTGGACCTAGCCTGCTGGAGAAGGCTACACAGTGGTGAGATATTCTCCAGAACCGTTTCTAAAGGTGTGTCCCTGTCAGAGAAAACAAAAAGACTAAAAGGGGCACTGTTGGTTTCTAAGCCCTAGAAAGTGACTAATCTTTAAAAATTTATATCTCTGGTTCCCTACAGTGGATTTTTTTCGTTTTGGTGTCATTTAAAAGATAAAAATATTACCTATTTTTATAAATTGGTGTTGGATTTTTATTTTGTGTTGTGTCTTAATTATTTACTGAAACTGTGTTTTTGAATGCTTTACATGCCTGTCTTTGAAGTTAAGCCTGTCTGCTCACAGCCATGTTACCAAGGGTTGAGCATAGGAATAATTTTCTAAGACCTATGCTGGGTCCTATCATGTGTTAGTGGCCTTATTCCCAGTGGCAGACCTACATTTGCCCCTACCAATAACCCACTTTCCAACATAGAGCATATGTGTATAGACAAGCCATTTAAATGGAAATTTCCCTCCAAAATTACCCCCACAATTTAAAGAGACACATACTCATTTTTATATACATTTTCAAATTTTGTACATCTTTTTCCTTTTTTAGCACTTGCTGCACTATTCCACCAATAAAATAGGTGAGAGACTGTAAGTTATTTGCTAGATCCACAGACTGTTATTCCATTCATGTGGTGTTTTATTGTTGCATGTTGTTCATTTTGTTTGGTTTGTTGTTGCTTACTAGTTTCGGTAAAGTACCCGTATATTCACAATATAACTAATCACCTCACTATGTGGGCCAAAAATATCTAGCGAATGCCTCTAATAAGGATTGGTGAAATGCTTCTAAAGGAAAGGAGGCAGAAATGTACTACTGATAGGGTTATAAGGTATATTCTCTAAACTCCATTCTGGTGAGGGTTCTATGACAGGGAATGAAAGAGTGCGCAAAGATGTTTTAAATACATTTGAGAACAATATAGTCTGATGATATCAAAGAGACATGAAGAATATAGAGGAATATATACATCGGAGAGACTATAAAAAATATATACAAGGATGTAAGAAAACATAAAAAGGATACAAAAGGATATGAAAAAGGATATAAAAAGATAGCTATAGGAAAACTTCTCCGACATTCCAAGCTTTCAGTCTATAAAGGATTGGCTAATACATGTCAAAGGGCAATATCCTTTTATCTGTTTATATTATTATGATTTTAAATATAATTTTAACTATCATTTTAAATAAATAAAATCCATCCAAGATTAATAAACAGTAACTTTATATTTAAAGTGCTATTGAGCTGTAAACAATTACCAGGGCCCTATTCCTATACTTGAAACTGGTCTCATCCATATTTATGGATGAGAAAAAAGTAAGATTTATATTAAACCCTCGATGGCATGTTGTTCAATTAATGAAAGCTACCAGCTATCATAAAAGTGCAAAGTGCTGTAAACAATATAGAACTTCTACTCGATCAGAAGCCAAATCGGTTCGACCAGCAGTGCTCTTTGGCGTGCCACATGGTGCCGCTCGCTCTGATCTCTCAGTGCGGAATGAGCTCCAGTGCTAAAAATCAGCACTAGCAGCACGACATGCTGATTTCCACCCATTCGTAGAACTCTGCAGATTCTCGCTGAGTTTTCATGTAACTCCACAGTACTCAGCAGAGTAAAACTCCAGGAGTTCCGCCCACCCCTAGCTGCCATTGCAGGGCCAAGGCTGATAGCTGTTGCTCATTCGCAGCAATAGCTGTGAAAGGAGGCTGAAGTCAGCCCTGGTTGTCCCTGGGCTTAGCTAAACTGCTCTTTTAGTTCAGCCAAGCCAGCATTCATCCCTCCCTCATTCTGGAGCCCTAGTGACACAGAGCTACAGGAGAAGGGAAGGGTGAATGCTGCAGTGCCCTCCTACACAGCCTGTGCCTTTCGTTTTTCTCTGCCTAATTGATATATTTTCGGGAGGCAGGGAAAGAGAAAGGCAAATGTTGTGCATTAAGACAATGAAATGTTGAGAGCAGAGGGCCTATACCAGTTCATATAGGGCGCTGCTGCTCTATAGTCTTCAATGGAGCCCTCAACATTACAATGTTCTAATCAGAAACAAAAGTCATATTTCCTTTACATTGGCTTAGAGAGCAGCTAGCAAAATCATCCACGCATTTCAGTAATATGTATCCTAAATCTAATTCAATGATAAATGTTCGATAAAAATTTGCTTCAATTAAAGATTTTGCTAAAAGTTTTTGTTGTTGTTTTTTTATCTCGGCTCTGAGTTTGCACAGTCATTAACTGCCCCTGCTAGGCTCCCCTCCCATTGTGATAATGGCCTTCCTCTGTCTCTGCTAAGTAGGTGTTAAATGGCCCTTCAGAGAGGAATAGGCCTCCGGGAGTATCTGCAGGAAGGCAAGAGAAGTTTATTAAAGGGGCAGATTTGGCTTAAAGGCTAGAGCTGCCGAACTTGGAACATAGGGATCGAAGCTTGAATCGTGTTCTCGGCTCAACATCCTGCCATTCTTGGTCAATCATTAAATCTCCCAGTTCCTAAAAGTCATAATATATGTGCAACACAGACTGCCCATCTGGGCTGCTGTGATGCGTTCTAATGCCCTTGGGCCAAGTTTGCACTAAAAAATTGCGAAAGGAAGACAATCACAAAGAGTCGCTTGCCCAGGGTAAACGGCGCTCTGTTGTGAAGCTTACTTTAAACTGTCCCATGGGAGGGCTCACGGAGTTGCAAACAGAGGCCATTTTGAAAACCACAAGAAGAGAGATTTATAAGATGAATTAAGAGGAGACTGAAAAAAAGTGATGCAACAGAGGACAAGCCTTACTGTGGGAACATTCTGAACATGATACTAGAAAGACTGTAATACCAGCAACTCAGGCAGTAACTGGATTAGGAGATTACCTGAAGAACTTGCATCTGCCTGTAGAGAGGCCTCATGTTTGGCCTGCGTTCCCTGGTGCCAACATCATGCAAGTGCTTTTCAAGGGTGGATCAGGTGGCCTCTTGTGGTCCCAGAGATCTCACGGACAAGAAGAGAATCTTTCCAGGAGAACCTGCAGACCAGTGGATACTGGGACCTGCGCTGGGCCCTGGAGTGAGTGGTTGAGCCTGTCCCCACTGCCATCTGTGGCATCACACCTGGAATCTGTTCCTAGCAGTAGAAACTTTAAAGGTGACCTGGAGGAAGGTATCTAGAAATTGGGACTCTTGGCTGTAGCCTTTAGGAAAGTGGAGTGAAAGAAAGAATCCCATCCTTCCAACCAGTATGGCACACCACAGTTTGCTGGCAACCACTGGTTGTTTTTTGGTGGGAAAAGGATCTCCAGTGATCACTTTTGGTAATGCACATAGGTTAACATTTATTTTTACAACCCCATTGTCACTGTGGGTCTTTTTGTCATTGACTAAAAAATCATATCTCCTAAGAAACATATCCAAATATTTGGGCCTTGTTTTGCTCATTACATTTTCCATCTTTTTACTAAAAGGGTTTGGGCATTTTATTAATTATTGTATTGACTTTAAAGTTCTTTTGGCGCTTCTTAAATACTTTCAGCTCACACCACTGAAAGCCTGCCTCTTGTGTAACAGAGCTGTCAGGGGTCTGCCCAGATTTTCTCATGGACACTGCATTTACCTAACAGGGCACACGATTATAACCTTTTGCGAGTACACATATTACTCTCCTCCTATACAGAATCACACATAGGCGATACACAAATGCTAGATAACATAATATAGCATGATGGCTAGTCTGATTATCTAGTTGGAATCAGAACGGCACCAGCTAAGGAGAGGATGTGGTCTGACGGCCAGAGCTGCCGACTTTGGTGCTGGTAACCAAGGTTCTTTCCTCGGAGTTGCATTCCCATCCTGTGATTTTTGGCAAATCACTTAATCTCCCCATGCCTACATAAATAAATAAATAAAATATGAATGTGTCCTTGTGTAACGTAACCGGTGCTCATGTGAAGCGCCCCAATACCTTCGGGTCGAGTTCGCGCTATATAAATCTGTAAAAAAAAAAAAATGGAAGTGTTTGTGAAGCACATGATGAAAATGTTGCCTTCTCACTCACACCTACATTTCAGACTATACGCTGAGACATCACGAGTGAGGCTTCTAACTATATCTTGAAAGTTGAAGTTTAGTCTACACTACTTACAATTGTGTCTTCTTACCTATTTTCAGCGTTAGAGTTTCTGAAGCTTGTTTTTAATCTGTTTTAATGCTCATTTGTTATTGCTATTTTTATATTTTCCTGTCCTCAGTTGACTCATTTCTTTATCTGAAACGGTACACATTTGTTTAGGTACCAGCACCTCGATGGCAGGTTGGACACTATCGGGCTTAAATTTAATTGTGCATCCCGATTATTAATGACTGAGCAAGGTTGGATTGGGATTAAAATCGGCCCGGGCATGCTAAAAAAAAAGTGGCCCTCATTTGCATATTGCCTTTGCGCAAAACACTGCAAAGTTTTATAAAAAGAAGGGGAAGGTCTCTGACAGAGGCTTGTTTTCTTTACTTAGATTTAAAAAATGCACGGAATAGTTCACACTGGTGAAACACACCTGAAAACAACTGAGGCCGCTTCTGCTCAGGCCCTCTGCCCCCGCTCAATATGAATACATTAATGGGCCGGCCCAGCGGGAGAAAGGGAGTGACACCTCCCCCGGTTTATAAAAGGGAGGTAATGGACGCCCAGCTACCGCCAGAAAGGCCACTCAGGCACCCACTGGGCGGCTGGCAACATCGGGACATCACCTAGATCAGCCCAGGCTGCCCAAAAAAGCAGCCCACAGCTGGAACTCGGATACCGGCCCCTCTGGCATTGCCCGAGTGCCCGCCTTACCAATCCGACCCTGTTTGAGTATCTTTGTCTTCTCTTTATACAAAAACGTGCCTGGTACTGTGGATTCACAGTAAAAGTGTGTAGCGGGTGGACACTCTCTCCTGTTCCTTACATTCTCCTTCAGAGCTCGCTGACTCAGTCCCCACCAATCACCTGCGGAAACCCCTCCTACACAGCTCCTGCCAGACTCCTTGGAGGCCCCATGCACAAGAACCGACAGACTTTTGCCCACAGTCGCGCGACAAACATCGTCAACTCACACAAAAGGAAGCGACTTGAAACAGGACCGGGAGTGAGATGAAAGCTGGATTAAGGGCTGGCCTCTTAGCCCCTCTGTGTTGTTTTCATCTGTTATTCCACTGACTGACACTGAGAAGCCGCCGCCGCCGTCCCTTGACAGCAGAGAGGAGACTCAACAGGGAAGCGACGCATCACTTCAAGCCAATGCCAGGCAGCGTTTCATCTGTCACTCAAAGGTAGCGCGCGAAGGCGCGTGCGGCAGCAGTGTCACTGGAATTAGACTCGAGCTTTTTGAGATGCATCAATATTTGATTCTGCCGCTCACCGCGTGACTCCATCCAGCGCCTTTCTTTCCCCTCCACGAGTTTACATTTTTAAAGAGATATTTTTTCGCAGCCGAACTTCTGAAAAAACTCGCGAAGCCTGTGGGTGGATAAACAGGCGGGGCGCCGGGAGGTCAGGAGAGAAAAATACACAGCTATGTGAGTTTATAGCAAGAGTGTTGGCGGTGAGACAATGCTTGGAGTCTGGTGTCTGAATACAACGATTCCTCTGCTCCGTACATGAATCTAAGGAAGTATGCAAGGGCAGGACTACACCCGGCAGGGCTTTAAGTGGGATGAAAAAACCGGGGGTGGTCTCTCAAAGGGGCGTGGCCAATGTAATTAAGGGCGTGGCTTAAAACAGGACGTTAAAAATCTGTGTTTAGCATAGTGTGCCTCCCGACTTGTATTTTGCTGTTTCTGTCATCGCATCCAGATATGATACAAGTCACATCATACCTACAAGTCAGGACTATTGGCTTTGTCAATGGTTGTTAGTTGCATATGATAAATAAGCAGCAACTATGGCTTGTATAGAATATTGAAAAAGCTTCCACTTGAAGCCCTGGTGACACCACGACAATGTTGCTGCTCCTGAGTCTCAAAAAGAGAAGGGACATCCAGAGAGAAAATGACTTTCTTTAAAGGATTTCCCTTCCCCTACAACACTCACCTTGCATGATGCCGTAACTTCTCCACTTGTTAGTAGTGTGAGCAGGGTAGATCGATGTGCCTGCTGTCTCAAAACGGGTCTCTATCGTTCTCTGTTTTGTGCCCTTGCAATTTTTTCCGGACTGCAGTGGGTGACAGCAGATTGCTGTTACTGCAGTCCGGAAAAAAACAGACCGCCTGTGCCAGCGCTCAAAACAGAGCCCACTAGAGACCCGTTTCGCGGCCCCCTTAAAAAAACTGCCAGTGCTCAGACCCGGTGAGACCCGGCCCACTTAAAGCCCTGACACCCGGGTTACTTGTCAGAAGGCAGTGGTGGGCACACCGATCTTCTGTGTAACAACATTAATATCAAAGGTAATTTTATTCAGTTAATAAAAACCATAAAATGTTGTACAGGTAAAAATGTTAAAAAGTAAACTACTATGTTATAACTCGAATTTCAACAATTTCCTTCAGAATCACTGGAGTTCATATTGAGCTAGATTTAAATAAATCACTGAGGAGCCGTCCTTTCGTTACAACATCAGACTGTTTGCGGTCAATAGTCGTTCTGCTTTGAGATGAAATTTTATGAAAGCAGCGATTATTTGTGGTGATTCTCCTTTCATGCAAAATTAATATCTACAATCGAGGTGGGTGCAAAATCAGAATTCCAATGGCACAACAAATTTCCCACCTTCATCAACTTCATGGTGTTACTAAGATTTTTGAATTAACCTACATTCACCTCAAGGTGAATTTTCCTACAAAAGTAACTTTTTGCAGCACAAGTTACTTTTTGCAGTCAACTTTGTGGAGTGTTTGTGTAAATGCAGTGGCAAACTTTTGACAACACTGATATATTTTCAAAGGGGGCAGATTAACTGATTTCTCTAAAGTACTTACTTTATCTTTTGCCTGGTTTCCACCAGGTGGAAAACCTGCATGAGTAAAATTGGCCTGAATGAGTCTTTCTGAAATCAAGGACTGCTGCAGACTTCCTGGTCTTTGCCACTGCTTGTTTGTGGTTCTGTAAAAAGTTATAAAACAACTCTAAATATGTGAGGAAAGCTGTAAGAGTTGAAAGTGGGCCCATGAAAGGGAGTAGTTGTTAGTGTACCACAACTTGATACGTCGAAAAGCCTCAAGTCCAACTAGCCTTTAATCAGGGCTTTAAATGGATTAAAACAACTGGGGATCTCTCATAGGGGTGTAATTACGGGTGTGGCTTAAACACTATAGTAAACAACTGTGCTTAGCATAGTGTCCTGTCCTCTTCTGCCTCTTTCTGTAATTGAATCCAGATATATAATACAACACCTGACAATACACCTAAAACAAGCAAGGACTTTTGGCTTTGTCATGTGGTGTTAGTTGCATAAGATAAATAAGTAACAACAATGACTTTGTTGTAGATAATATTGAAAATGCTTCAATTCTGAAATGAGACTGTGAAGTAACTATAACAAGTCTGTTTGAAGTGCATCAAAGGCCAATGAATGGTGGTACTGCTGCCAACTTTAGATTTTGTATCACTCTGAGGGTGAGGGCAAAAGTGGAGAGCCCGACGGGGCCCGTCTCAGCACCTGATTTTAGGAACTGCTGGTGCTGAGCACCGACAGGACCAGGGCCACTTAAAGCCCAGCTTTAATGCAGAATAGCAGGCCGCAAAAATCAAAAGACAATCGCCATTTCAACTGACCAGTGTTCTCGCTAGAAAATAAACCAGTGCAGCTATGCACTACAAACAAACTCACGTAAAATCACCCTGGTATATATTCAGTTTCTCTCCTTGCAAGTAGGGGAGAGGATGTAGCCTTATGGCTAGAGCGGTGGACCTCGCAGCTGGGGAACCGGGTTCGAGTCTCGGCAATGACACTCAACATGCTGTGATTCTGGGCGAATCACTTAATCTCCCAAGGCCCAACAAAAATGATTGTTTCCTTCTGTAACAAAACTAGTGCTCATGTAAAGCGCTCTGATACCCGATTCGGGTCTAGTTCGCGCTATATAAAACTCTAAAAAATTAAAAATGTAGCATGACCACATATTTGGAATTAGTTGTTCTAGGCAGCATTTTTGTAGGGTGCATGTGCCTCCCCCTCAAGGAAGCACAGGACTGCCTTGAAGGGTGCTTTCCTCTATATCCACCAATGCTGGCTTCATTCTTCCGACAAACTTCCCTCGCCCAGCTTAAAAGAAGGGACGCTTACTGGAAATGTGCAAAGCACAACACAGGACACCAAGGGGCAGATTTATGAGCCCCTTGCGCCACTTTTGCGTCACTTTTCCCATGTTAAAAGTGACGCAAAAGTGGCGCAAGGGGCTCATAAATCTGCCCCCATGTCTCCTGGGCCTACTAAAGCCCCGGACAGTGTTCAGCTAATGCAATAGCATGTGGCGTTAATCAAAATAGAAAACAATATTCTTATTTCATCAACAATTAATACGTTTTGACTTCATAGAGAAACATGATTATTAGCATTTCTCATCATGAATATATATGCAAAATACAACAAAAAATGAGCATGTTCTGTTACTAATATCTAATAAAGCTCTCGGTCACCAGTGGTTTCTGGGCACTGGGGAGAAATGTGGGATCAGTTGAGATGAAGCAATCATTCAGCAAGAGTTACAAAAAGAATAAGTAGGAAAGGGCTTGCTTACATAGCCATGTTTTTAAGTTCTTTCTGAAGGATTGAAATTCAATTTCAGCATGTAAATAAGCAGGAAGAAAGTTCCATTGTGCTGGTGCTAGCACAGAAATCTCTGTCCTCCAAGCTCAGGTTACAAAAAATGTAGGTGCGATTGAATGGTTTGTCAAGGAAGAGCGTAGAGCACCAGTAGCAGCCGGGGAAGGTGAGCGTGGTGGGGCGGGGCTGGGCTGAGGTGGGGAGGGTGGGCGGAGTCAACAGACGACTGAATAGGCAAAATTAAATAAGTAAATAAAATCTATTCTGTCATCGATCGACTTTCGCCCCGCCCCGCTCCACCGCCCCACCGCACTTACCTGCAACGGCTGCGACTGTAAGCATGTGAAGGTGCATATCTGATGATATGTTTCGGTACAAAATGAGGTGCCACACCATCTGAAGCATTAAAGACCAGACACATCTAACCTGAATCCTTTGTTTTACTGGCAGCCAATGCAGGTGTTTCAAAAGAGGTGTGACATGATTTCTGGGAAGCCTTAAAGATGAGTCTTGCTGCTGCATTTTACCAATTGAAATCTGTGCAGATCGTTCTTGGAAAGTCCTAAACAGGCGACATTCGCATAATCAAGTCCAACGCCAATAATGGCTATCGTTATTGATGGCAATACCGCCATAGGAAATAAGAAAGTAGCTTTCTGGTTGTCCACAGTAAGAATATAGACTTGGAGAACACAGAGTCTCTTTGGTTTATCGTAGAGATGTGGTTATCAATTATTTGTTAACATAGTTTTGTTTTCTCGCAAAGTAGCCAAGTGGCAAATGTAACCCAGCTGCAGATGCTAATTACACTGGCAAGAGATCCACACCACAAATGGAATAGAAACACCCGAACAAAGGGTAAGAAAAAAGCATAAGCAAAGCCAATAGTTTTGGCTTTGAGCAACGTTTGCCTTTGTCAATGTTTTTTGTAAAACGTTATTGTTAAGGGAGGGGATGAGACCGTGCCTTTATAAAATGAGTAAATAAATAAAAAAATTGACTTAAAGCAAAAATATTTTTTGTCTCAGAAGAACGCACAGCCATATTATTCACTGGCTCGTAATGTAACTACTGTGGGATGTGCTCTTTTGTGAAAGAGGAGAATGCCATCACTCACAGTGCAGTTAGCCAATGGTTAAAGTGGCCTGACTCTTTGTCCCATGCTGTACCCTGTATCAGGCAGAAGAAACATATGAATGACACAGCAACTGACCAGTGGTTGAAGATGGATGGCTGAAAGCCCCTATAAATATATTATATATGCATAATTTTAGTAAAATGAAACCTTCTTGTTTAACTTGTGAAAGCCAACAAGCAATTACCACTCATTGCAAAATAACCATTTCCTCCCATTATTCCACCAAGCCAGATGAGCATATATCTGGAAGCCAAAGTCAAGATCTTGATTGGACAGAAGTAATAAAATGATTTGTTCTCTTCTGATTCTCTGTTGGACCCTTTCAACTGGTGGGACTTCTTGAAATAATCTCTATCACATTTTAGCATGTAGACGACACTGCGCACAAAATATCCAGGGGCAGATTTACAATAACTTGCGCATTCCTGCATATCAGCAGGGATGCGCCAGTTATTGTGCGTCACGGCTCCGCCACCATGGATGTGCCGCATTTACAATGCGGCGCACCATGGGGCAAAAATGTACAGATGCGTGACGCATCTGCTGCTATAAAGGCGGCGCAATGCTGGATTTGCGTCGCAAGAGCGACGCAGCTCCAGCAAGGTTCGGGGGTGCCGTATCTTTAAAATGCTGTGTCACTCCTTACTCCTGCTTGAAGCAGGCGCAGGGTTTTGACGCAGCATGGCCTTAAAAGTGGCTGAGTGAAATCTTGTAGATTTCACTCAGCCACTTTTAGGAGGCGTTCCTGCGCCGGAACGCCCCCCCCCCCCGCGCCAGAACGCCCACATGTGGCGCAGGGCTTTACAACGTGATGTATCTCCCAGATGCGTCACGTTGTAAGTACCTCGCACCTTGGCGCTGGCTTTGCGCTGCCGCTGCGTCACAAAAGTGACTCAACTCCGGCGTAAAAGAGGCGCACGGTGGTTGTAAATCTGCCCCTCCGTCTCTATAGTAAATAGAGTGGTCCAGGGCCAGTGGTGTGCTGGGAGTGAATATGCCTCATTCAATGCTGGTATAGTAGTCCAGGGTTGGATCAGGGATGCAACACCGCCTTATGAGATGCTGGCATAGTGCAAGTGTTGTGGAAGGAGAAACGTTTTCCCCGTAGGAATAAAAGGTACATATGCTTTTGATTTATTCACGACTCCATCCATATTGAACAGGAAGCACTGAGTCCATACTACACAAAAGATCTGAATACCCACCTCTTCAACCAACATCTCATCCCTTTTGTGATCACCCAGTTATCAGATTTACCTTGAAAAGAACCTACCTCGTTGCAAGGTACCCTCGTATTGGTTGGCAAAGCTTTACCCTACGATGACTGATTTTGAATACAAATTACTTCAGTGCAGAGAATTTTATTTAGAAAATCTCTGGAGGAGACCATGAAGGAAGAAAAGAAACAGAGGTTGTTTCTCCCTCTGCCAGCCAATGGTTCACAGCGGCAGAAGGCAGGATTTGTGGTTTCTTGAACTTACGTTGTGTATCGTCTTTGTATCAACTACGCCAATTCTTTCGCTATTGAAACCCTTTGAGGAACAAAAATAGCTGGAGTGATAAGAAGTGAAGATAGAGACAGGGACAAGAACCTGTGCAAATGGACTGAAAAGAGGCTACAGGATGTCCATTGTGACATAATAAATATCTCTGATCAATTGGAAATGAAGAACGACTTAAGTCTTATAACCCATGCACATGTGGCACAGAACCAATCAATGAGGCCAGCATATTCGCATTAAGCTTAGCGTGCTCTCTGATCACAAATGAGTAGTCATGTTGCAAACGTCACTAGAGTGTTGAGGGACAGGTGAGAGGACAGAGCATGAGAAGAAAGAGAAGATCAGCTACACATTGACTACAAAGCAGGTGGATCAGAGCTAAGAATCACTTCAGAAGCCCGGGCCACATAAGATTTGTGCTTTCTGTGTTGCAAGAATGAGCCAATGGGATACCGGCCTTGGAATGGATGTCTGCGGATTACAGTCTGTATGGTAATGCGAGGTTCCTCGCGACTGTTCCCGGTGAGACGGTGCCCCGGATAGCACCATTACTCTCAAACACTCGTTTTCTTCGCAGTGGTGTTGGATTTGTTCTAATGTGACAGGCTGCCGCTGCGCTGTGACTGCCTGAGCATGTCTGTAAAGCACCCCCCACCTCCGCCATGATTCTGCTATAAGCGCGCTGCTCAGCTCCCCCCAGCACGCGACACTGAGACACTGAACTCAAACAGCTGCCTAATGAACACATCTATGAACAAATGCATTTTAAAACACGCTATCTGACCATGCCCCTTGGTCCAGCCGCAGCACTGTGACGTCTGTGCACAGAAATCCCATCAGTCGAATCCTTCCCGCCTCCCTACGTTTGCGCCATCATTACCAGGCCGCCAGCTCTGCAGCAGATTCTGCTGAGATCACACGAGGTCGGATCAAGGGCTAGCAGGAGCTAAATGAGTTTTCATATCAATGGCCCGTGGGTTTCCTCCAAGGGCTCACAAGTCCCTTACTCAGTTACCCACCATACCTGGACCCTGTACGTTACGTCCCTAACCTCCAGTCCATTAGGCCGCAGCGGGAACCCCGGCATGCATGACCTCTGATACGAATGACCTTTCCCCTTTTGCTAATCACAATCTGAGACCTCTCTTTCATGCTTAAGCTACAGAACCTCAGTCTTCTGCAAGAGCCATGTGCATGTGTGTGCGCCCACACACATGCCTTTATTATGTCTCCCGAGCTGTACGCACGCGATCGACCCATGCTCTTTGGTTCGTTGTGTGATTTCATAGAAAAACTATTTAATGGGATACCATTACTGAGCAACCATTTCATCTAAACTGTTTAATGGAACTTTTCAGAATAAATGACATTGATCTTTTCCTGGAAACAAATTCATAGAATGTCTTTTTGGTCTAAATTGGCTTTTGAATGCTTATTGTTTAAGTGTAAATTCAATGGTTGCAGTCTTGTAAGAGATATTTATTTCAGTGCTTTCCTTCAGGGGACGTTATTTTATATTTATATATTTTCCATTGTCAAACAATTACTGTGGATGCTTTTAATTCACTGACCCATCACCAACTGTAGACACCATCCATCGCTGACATCTCGCAACCCCTACACACCACCAATCCCTGTACCAAGAATCCCTCTGCACACCTAAACTACACTCACCCCTGACGCTTGAAGACCCAACTACCCCAGAGATCCACCATCCCTGGACCACAAAATCATTCAGTACCCCTAACTCACCCATTGATGAACCTTAAAAAACCCTTTCTAGATCTAAACTCCACCCATTCCTGAATCATTAAAACCCCTCACCACCCTAAACTCGACCCCATCTTGAACCCTAAAAAACGGTTTACCAGCCCCGCTGCAACCCATAATTGAACCTTAAAAACTCTCAACAGTCCTAAACTCTGTCCATTCATGAACCCTAAAACCCCTCAACACCCTTACACTCCAGCCATCCAAAAACACCTCACATACCTAAACAACACTCATTTGCGAACCCTAAAAGCCCCTCACCACCCCTACACTCTACCCATTTCTGAACCCTAAAATCCCCTTTCTATCCCTGAATTCCAATTATTCCCGACCCCCAAAAAAATTCCTCATCATCCTAAACATTACCCATTCTTTAGACCCAAAATCCTACAGAAGTCCTAAACTCCACCCAAGTTAAATATTATTTTGGACTTTTCCTTAAAATTTTCTTTCCTTTAAAATATTTCCTTAAATTTTTGGCTTTTTTGTATTTCCTTCAAATTCATTTTCCTTGATTTGATTTCCTCCAATGTGGTTTTTCAGTTTTCGTTTTCCATTAATTTACATACATCACTTTTGTTCAGAGATTTAACTGGCGTCAACATTGATATCTTTCATACATAATAAAACCTGTTTTCCTTTTTGTCTTTGAAAAAAATGCACACAACAAGGCTGCCTTCTAGTCCCACATACACATCATAATACTTGCTGCCTGTCATGATTAATCTGTGAATTATATTTTAGGACTAATTATTTCATCTACACTAGTATATAATTAAGCTCAGACATTGATTGATATCACATGAAGAAATATAAGAGAGTGTTTTGTTAAAGAAAAAAATGGTCTCCTTGTACTTTGTATAATTACAAGCCACAATGTCACTTGCACCGCATGACACCACTACACATTCTTCACTCTGAATGACTCTGAATGGCTTTTCATGGCCTCATAGATATGGGGTAAGAAAAAGCAGCGCGAGTCGCTGTCTTGCCTTACTCTGCGTCAAGGAGGCGTCCCATGGGCTTTGAGGTGGGGTTTCCCATGCAGCACCTATGGATTTCGACGCTGCCCCAGATTTACTTAACCTGGGGCACCACTAAAACCTTACACCTCAGCAGAGCATGCGTAATGAGGAGAAATATTTTTATTTTGCCTAGTTTTTTCCTCTTTCCATGAAAGAGGAAAATGCGTCACTGGATTATTTTTGTGCAGGAAGGTGCCCCTTTCTACCTGCAATGGAGGCACCCTTGTGCCATGGTGCAAGGGTGCCTATGCTGGAACTAGGCAGCAAATTGTGCCCCAGCGCAGGGGGGAAGGACAGGAATTCACCACATTTCATAAGTACGGTGCATTCCTGCCCTTTCACATTGGCATAGGGCAGCACAGCAAGAAGACTTGCGTTGCTGTCCTACATCAATTCCTCATAAATGAGCCCCTTCCTGTTTTGGTGCTTTCATTGCTAAATATCCAATGGTATAAAACCCGTATATCACGTGGAATATTTCATGGCTGTCTGTGAAACACAGATTTTATTGTCATAAGGACAGCCCCTAAACCTCTTAGTAGAACTTTAACATTGTCAGGACTATTAGGATTATGTGGCAAACGAGGAACAAATTATGCTGCAAGGTTTTCTAAATGGAGCAGCAAAAAAGTAAAATTATTCGGCAGATTGTCTGGCAAAATTATTTCCATTTATGTGAGGTAGGCACAATTTTGGTGAAATCTGCAAATGTTGAAAATGATGTGACATATCATGTGGAAAATACACTAAAACCATGATTAATAAACACTTTGGCCACAGAAGCGCATAAATCAACTGACCCATACCATGGCCTATTGATTTATCAACAATTTATTCAAGAAAGATTAACACATCTGAACATATTAATTCCAGTCAATGCACACTGATGTTTCAAGAAAAATGCTTTTACAAGGCAACCATCCCAAAATCAACATGTAATGTAAAAAAAAACACAGAATGGGTAACATTTGTAATATGTGCCAGTATTGCGGGGTTATGGTGTGACCAGAAGCCCTCCATGACAATATCGGACCATTTTATATGGTTAATTGATATATATACACATAATTCTTCATTCATTCTTTGTTACATAAATCAAAATATGACACATCTGCATGTTTCATAGAGATGGGCGAGCCTCTGAAGGCTCGGGCTTGTCTCGAACAGGGTGACTGGCTCTGGCGCGGACCAGAGTTCTCTAGGACCCGCAGTGCCTAATTTGTAAAGAACATTAAGTGCCAGGGCCCTCATCAAGAGGCCACTGCAGCTTGGACCACTCATTACTCCTACTAGGGCTGCCAATTAAAGTACAAACACAACTGCTAGCCATCCCATTCCTACAAGTGTGACACTTCAGACTATTCCAGGCCCCCAAAGCTATGAGAATAGTTTGGGCGGCAGATATTAGTCATTTTTTAATGTGTATTGAATTAATGAACAACTGTTGTTGTGCTCACTCTAAATCAGACATTTGGCGCCACCATGTGGCAGACTGACATAAGTGCCATTCTTAAAAATTAAGTGCTGAGCACTAGAAACAACCAGCTCAAATTAAGCACTGAGGACCTGCGAGCTAAAGTCGAGTGGATACAATCTGCGAATGCTTAACTGACGTCTCAGAACATGGCATGAGTCAGAGAGGGAGGGAGAGAAGAAACATGGGAGAGGGTGAGAGGCCGAGCAGATGAAGTTGGAAAATTGTCAGGATGCGGAGGGGCACAGGCGGATACAGGTCACAGCAGGCAAGGTACACTTTACCGAGAAAAGAGAGAACATTTGGCATGGGGAGTAGTGACAAATGAGAAAAGAATACAGAGGACACGCATGGAAGAGGGCTGAGACTGGGACGAGCTGATGTGACAAACAGGCAGGGTTGGGGTAGAGTCAATAGTGTGATATTTGGCTCACTGTGACTGCCTCCACTGCCAGTTTTTCCAGTGTAACAGCCGGAACAGCTTGCACATATCCACCGGTGTGTCGGTCCGCCACTTTCCCCCTTGCACACCACCCATTCACACGTTCCTGCACTGCCTCATTTACACAAATGCACACATCCATCATTCCTTTTTGCATGGTCTCTCCTACTCTGTCTCATTTTCAAAGCCCTGACATTGTCTTATTCTGCTTTTGACTTCTGCTTTCCCTTTGTCTTGGCAGAACCCGGTTGTTCTGTAGTTTTCTGTTTATCTGGTTCACGTGCAAAAGGTATTATGTGGCCTTTTCCTCTTGTGATGTTCTGTCTCTTTCACCCTAAATGCACTCCTGCTTTGACCAACGATGACCATTTTTTACACACTTAAGTACCACAAATATGTCACTAAACAAATGAGTTGTAGGAACCTTCTAGGAACACTCCTACACCTCCCACCTCCAGAGCTGCCCCTCCCCCGCCTCCCAAACCTCAAGCACGCCCTCCACCACCCACTCTTTAGAGCGCAGCATCCTTTGGGGTGTAGGGAATGTGAAAAGGGGAGTTCCAATGCTCCCGCCAATCAATAAGATCAAATATTAAAGAAGCAAACATCAGGGCTGGCCGAGGCATCTTCTGTGGTCTCATGTCTATAAGAGATCCAGGGCGGGGCCTTGCCTTGGAGGTCTCTCGGCTGTTGAACAAGTTGCAGGCCAGAGCCCAGGGGCAACCCTCACTCTCCACGCACGTCTGCTTGTTTCTTGTTTATTGATCCGGGCACCTGCCCGAGGGGAGTAGGGAAACACAGAATGCATGCTGTGTAAACTCGTCTTCTGTCTGGCCACCTCATCTCTTGAACTCGCACCTCACTTACAAGCCCTTGCAACAGCCAGACAGACTGTCAGGGGGGCTGAAAATATATTCTACTGGAAAGCATTTGATGCTAGTATGTGTGCTTTTGTGAGTTCATTCTATGTCAATTTTAGAACGTAATCTGTTGCTGCATATTGTGATGTTAATACAAATATACACGAGAAATAACCTTTCCACATCACTAGTTACTTGTGCAACAGCACACGCCAAGAGCTCAGTGCTCAAAACGTGTTTGCAATCTCTTAAACTGTAATGTGTCTCGCTTAATTTGAAGCCATTACATTTGTAGTCTTAAAACCAGGGGCGTAGCTACAGGGGGGTGTTTGGGGTGTTACGCCCAGGGGCGGCTCCTCTCCTAAAATTCCTCCAAACCCCATAAAAATAAAATGGCACTTTATTACCATTGCATTTATCTTCCCCAGATCCAACAGAGCGTCAGGATAAGAGCGGAGCCGCTGCTGCGTGACAGCAGCATGTCACTCAGCAGGGAGGAGGGTGGGTTGGTATGGCGTTGTTTAAAGTGTGCACTTCTTTTGCGATGGCCAGCCACACATGTGCACTTTAAGGCCCTCTAACCCAGCTGGACAGCTGGGTTAGAGCAAGCCAAAGCCTCCAGAGCTCTGTGGAAGGCCGTGTGAGGTCACTCCCTCCAATCAAGGTGCTGCTCTCATGGTGCAAGAGAGCAGCGCCCTGATTGGTCAAGTGAGTTGCTGCTTCCAGTCCCATTTGTGGGAGGAGGACCGGAGCAGAGGACATTGCGTCGATTCAGTACATTTTTATTTTATTTTGTATGTGCCCCCGCCCCCCTAGATACCAGGTGCCGCTGGTTACACCCCCCGTCCCCCAGTAAATGCAATTTCTGATGAATAGTTGGGTACAGGTGCTTTCAGTCGGGTATTGTGATAAGCCAATCATATTTCACAAGTAATTTGTACACACACAGAGAAAAAAACACACAGAGTCACTCCCTCTCTGTTGTATAAGTCCTCAAAAACATCAGCTATTTAAGTAAATATTGTGCTTCCTCTCTTAGTACTCCTACTAATTCACATTCCTCTCCCTTTCCACTGCCCCTTATGTCCCTCTCATGTACCTTGCTTGTCGTACAACGTATTTAAACATTATATGCCAGCTTGATTGTCAGAAAATCTGAAGCTCACCCCCCGCTTAAAACTAGCATTACTGTCATTCCAATAAATTGCATCAAAGCTTAGGTTTGCAGGCATAGGTGTGGACACAGTGGCTTTGGCTATGCCTGCAGCCTTGGGATGCAGATTAAGGGCTGATTTAGAGTTTGGTGGTCGGAGGAATCACAGACGTGGCAGATATTGTGCCCACCTTATGCAGGAGCATTACGATATAAAGCATGTGCATATCGGCGGACGGCACACCAGCAACATCTGTGAAGGAGTTTCTGTCTCCCAAACTCTACATCAGGCCTACGTTAAGGCTCAGAGATTGACACTTACACATAATATATTTGTTTTAAGCAGACCATATCACACAACTGCATAATCACCATGACACAATAATCAACACCATATCATTAATGCACCGGGTGACCTCACAGCACATTAAACAGTACAACACCACCTTTCCCTACCACACCATATGACATCTTTGCCCACTGCACCTCAGCATGTCACACCATACCACAAATTACAACACCTCACCAAACCATATCACACCACACTATCCTCAAACGCATCGCAATATATTTCACAATGCTACACCACAATAAGCCTTCCTTTACCACATTACACTATACAGCACCATGCGACACCACATCACACCATCCAGCTCTACATCTCTGTCTATCACATCATATAAGATTATACAACACCATACTATGCCCTGCCACAACTACCATTTACCTGGCCACATCATACCATATCACAACCCACTACCCTGTATAACTCCTTATCACGCTATAGCACACATTAACCCATCAGATCGCACCACACCATATGGCAACATTCTAATCACATGACCCTTCAAATACAGTATGTCATCCATCTACGAATAACTACCGTTCACACAATAAAGTGCTCTACCACATCACTCCTAACCATATCAAGCTACATCACACATTCACCATCATCCCTCTCCATAGCAAATTCCATCACATCACATTACACTACATCATGTAACATTGCATCATTTCAGCTCAATATACCAGACGACACCTCTCTTTCAAAATCAGTATAGGCCGTACAACTGAACATCACATATCACTGAACCCCACCACGCCATACCAGCAGTTGGGTTAACCCTTTCTCATGCTTTTCAAACACCAAACAGAGTTACGGGGCCAATGAATATTTGAATATGGTCCACATAAAACATATCACAAAACAACATAAAACTCCATGCCCCATTAAAGTACACCATCACCACATGGCACCTTACCACACCATAAAACGACATATCTCCCTAGATTTCACCCTACAGCTCTGCAACAAAACAAAACACTATATTACAACCACAAAACGCAACCCAGAAGCACTCAGTCCATATTTGACATGCTACATCTATGGTTCATGATTTGTAAAGCACAAGCTGGATGTATGTTATGAGTTTGATGTCAACAGTATCCACTTATAAGGACTTTACAATATTGACTGTAAATATATTGTGAAGGTATGCACAGGGAAGTACAGATTTTCAATTCTAACTTCACAACTACTTACCTTGATGATATGGGGGTAGTCATTATTGTTGAGTTGATATATGAGCAGGTTGATATTAAAATGTTATGTTTTGGTGCTACACTGGTGCTAGCCTAGTGACAAAAAAATGAAATGCATGCCACACTACACCACTCTCTTTACCAAGTTACATGTTAACCTCCCAACAGTCAAGAGCACAATACATCCTAGGATGCTTGATTCCAGTCCAGGGAGGACCTGGCCTGGCAGTTCGGGCTAGACTGTTCCTGTGGGGCACAGGGTCAAGACTGATTTGCACATGGCTGGGTTCAAACTGGAATGGCATGGTGAGCAAAAGCACAATGGATTTAGGCCCAGATCTCTGCACTGGGCGTAAATAGCCATCACATTGCATGTGTTACAAAGCATGCGATTACAACGCGGTCGTTACAACGACCACGTTGTTACATCGCAGTACCATTACAACGCAGGTCATTACAACGACTTGCTCTAGGGGGAGCTCTAAACTAAGGAATAGTATAATTAACTATTCCAACACATTCCCTACTGTTGCGCACACTGGAGGTAGAATAGTACATTATACTATTCCTAAGTCCAGAACGCCCCCTAGAGCAAGTTGTTGTAGCGACTTGCGTGGTAATGGTATTGCAATGTCACAACTTGGTTGTTGTAACGACCGCGTTGTAATCACATGTGTTGTAGACGCATGCGATGTAAACGCCTATATTCGTACTGGGGTGAATGTATGACATTGTTCTGCATTCTGTCAATCAATTGTTCTTTTTGTACATTACATCTGACAACACAGTGCAACCCCGCACCTTACCACACAACATTAAACCTCACTATGCCATCAAACAGCAAGCCAAACCGCAATATACACTTATCAAGTGGTAGCTAACCTTACAATACAACACCATATTCCACCACATCAAAACATACCACCCGCCAAAACAACATACCTCTGCATACCAAGCAAAATCTCCTGATATGATATATAATTCTAGACCTAACCTCATCTTACCAGACCACTTTCCCTATACCGCATCATAGCACACTTGACCACATGACACTGTACATTGGTTTTTGTGCTACACAAACTATGCAGTACAACACCAGAATTTCACTACATACAATACCACTCCACACTCCACTAGTCTGGAGCAGGGAAGATGAACCACTGTAATCCAATCCCTCTGTTGCATGTATGTTTGTTGCCCCTATTACAGGCAGAAAGTTTGCTGTGAAATCTTCCCTCTATTGTTGCTAGAAACCTAAACAAAGTATAAATAAAACAAAGGTGCACATGAGGACTTGGGAATAGGAAAATCTGAGATAGTATGATTCAGAGACAGTACTATGTATAGTCTTGAAAACCTGGGCACATGAAGCCTCAAACGATAGAGATAAGGATCCAAAGAATAAAGAGGTCTTTGACAGAGAGCCTTGGGAATAGGACATTTTGAAGACAGCTAATGTCAGTAACTGCAAAATTGGGACCAGTCTCTTGGGAAAGAAATGGAGACACTCTTTCAAAAAGGAGATCATGTCTGATACCTCCACTCCCTCACGAATTCCATTAATCTTGGGATTATTCCTTCTATTTCTTCTTTCCGATTCTTCAGTTTGCTTTTGATAAGATCTATTTCTTTAGCTAGCATATCCAGTTTTGCCATAACATCCTGAGCATCACTGATCTTTTCTTCCACTTCTGATACTCTTGACCATAGATTAAGCCATTGTCCTGAGTTCTATGAAAAACTTTGCTTTTTACTCCACAAAAGGCTTTAGATTTCTAAATTCCTGCATGAGGTCATCCAAATTGAGCAAAGACTGAGGCTATTTAGGAGAAGCTTGTTTTTTCCATCTTTTTGTTTGATCCTCCTGTGACATCCTTTCTCAGTGTCATTGATGAGCCACAAGGTTTAAGAAAGGCAGATGACTGGCTACCATCTTAGATTAAGAGTGATCCTACATGTTAGATGTTCCAGTTGTGGTAGAAGTAGCTGTCGATATTTTGTTGGCTTACTTTGTGAAATGTAGATACATCATTAACAACTCTAGCACCTTTCTTAATGTAATTCATGGTGCATTAAAATATATAGAACCAATGGCAGCAAACACACTTGATGCTCAGAAGGCCTATGATTGGTTTTACTTGGATTTCACAAGGAAGGCTTTCCAGTGAGAAGGCTTGGGGCTGAGAATCTTACAGTACGTAACTCTTCTTTACTCCTCACATAAAACCTCAGCGTTTGTAAATGGCATACAGCCATCCTATTTCCCGCCTAAGAGTGGAACAATACAAGCTTGTTCTCTCTCTTCCTTTCTTTTAATTTTAACTCTAGGATACTTTTAAGAAAAGAATTGTAAGGGTTCTAAGTTTAAGAATGCAAAAGTCAGAGTTTTTCCCTAGGCAGATGAATTGCTATTATACATCTCTATACTAAACGTATCCCTTCCATCGGTTTTATTTTTTCTATTGTTTCTGGTTTTAAATTAAACATCGACAAATCTGAAGTGATGCATAATGAAATAAATACTGCTTAAAATAAATGTTTAATTATTCTAGATTTGCCTGAAACAATATAAAAATCACATATTTAGGTATTATATATTCCAATTATACATTTTCAAAATATCATATGCAAAGTCAGCCATTTACTGAAATGAGGCCGCATCATCCTGGTGGAGTGAATCAATACAGTTAAAATGATGGACTTACCAATTTAACATTTTAATTTCTCGATACTTTCTTCTAAATTTCCCTTAAAATGATTGACATAAGTGGACAGTGTTTTGTCGACATTTTATGGAATTTGAAAGAAGGCTCATATTTCACTGTGTAAATGTAACCGTCCTAAAAATAATGAAAGTGATATCTTGCCGGATTGTATTCAATATCTATTTGCCTTCCCTCTCAAACAGGCCTGGTCTTCACTATCGGATGATAATATTGTCAGTTTCGAAAAACATGGAAAATTAGCATTTTGTTTTCTACACGTTTTGACTTTCAAGGAAATGGTTTATGTGAGTCAGAAACCCAAGTGTTGAGGCAAATTGTCCCTTGAAGAAGTGGGCTTTCAGGATACTTGATTATCGATTACATGAAGCATAAACTTACAGCCAGAGAATGTGTTGTGGTTGGCACACATAGGGGCATATCAGCAACAACCGGCGACAATTATCGCTAAGCGCACTTAGCGCTAGGAAAATTATCGCCGGCTAACGTGGATTTTTATCGCTGAGATAGTGTGCTATTAGCAACGCTTATCTCAAAAGCGATAAAAATCCTAGCGCTAACTGCCAAACGTGAGATTATCGCTGGAAACCCAGCGATAATCTCACAAAGTTTGGCGTTAGCTTGCTGATAGGGCCTCACATACTTAGCCATGATATCCACCTTCCATAAGATATCATGACTAAGTCAGTCCTGAAGCAGGCATAAGGAAACCAGCGATAACAGGTGTTATCGCTACTTTTCTTGTCGCTATGCTTCATAGCGTGGGGCTTGATGATAGGAGAAATGTTGCTTAGGTCAGGAACGCCCACTTTGTATCTCATTAGAGATGCAAAGCTGGGCGTTAAGAATCCGGGCGCTAATGCAAGGTTTCACGCGATAGCGTGACCATGCTGATTAGGCGATAAAATTATTGCCGCTTTTCGCCTGAAAATGGTCGCAAAAGTGGCGATAATTTTATATCGCCTCGTTGCTGATATGCCCCATAGTTTGTTTGTCATGGGTGTTCACAGTTGGAATAGTTCTGGACCACAACGTGGAGAAAGAAAATGTATGATAGATTGCGTAAAATACGAATAAAGTGAGCTTTTAATAAGACATCTGAAAGTATTATGAGGAATGACAGATAATATGCAACACAGCTGATCCAGCTCTGCGTTTTGACACCTGCTCCAGTTATGCCTGAGGCCATCTGTGTATCCAGACCTCTTGTGTCACCTCCTGTGTCACTTCCGGCTGCCCGGCCACCTCTCACATTTCCTGGACTGCTGTCAGATACACGACGGGGGTTCTCCATATGGGAGTCTAAAAATATGTCATGATGCATGTCCATCTCAACAGGAAAACTGAGGCTGGACCCTGTGCCGGTGATAGATCCTAACGGTAAATGCTATTTACTAAATGAGAGGCGATAGTGAAGTGGCTAAATTGATAACTCTGGCGCCTAGAAACCCGATTTTAAATTCCAGATCACCAAACGGTGTGATCCGGGGCAGATAACTTACTCTTCCTTTGCCTCATATAAATTATATGCTAAAAACATCTATGAAATGGCAAAACATTGCAACATACATTAACAGCCATAAATTGCAAATGCTATTGGTCATACTACTATAAAAAATAACAACAACAATAATATATATTAATTTCAACAGCCTACATCTCACGCTGAAGGATCTCTCAGTGCTTTTCAATATCAAATTCAATTCTATTCAATTCACTGACGCTGGATAGATGAAAGGCTCACAAAGTCTTCGATGATCTCAACATGATAACTGTACGTTTACGCAAATGTCAGCAGCAGGATGGAGCCCACTGGATGTAACTGGTCAAAGTGTGGCCAAGTCAGCCTTTAAACAAATATATGTAACTCACTCACTGGCTCCATCCCTCATCCTGGTCCTTCAGTCTTTTCATTGAGTGTCTTGTCTTCTCACCCACCACCCACCATGCCAGCAGTAACTTGTTCCTGTAGTCATCACTGCATGGACCAGCCTCTCCTAAGGTCCATATGTCAGATATGTGGCATGAGCCATTCTTTCATGGCATGTCACTCTGTGCATTGGATGTGTGCTATAGCTCTTCAGATAATAATGTTATTCGTACTCCTATGAGCATACTTTCATTTACCTGTTCTGTGTGGCTTGTCTTAGTTACTAATCTTACGCCAGGACAAACGTTTTGGCTAAACTAGTCTTTCTTCCTTTTAACATTTATGAGGTCTACGGAAACCTTTGCAACTTGGTGAATATATTTCTTTGCTACTTCCATCAAGAGTGACTTATTACACAATGTATGCTACATATAAATATTCAACAAAAAAGCACACAAACTACGCTTCACAGATTACAGTCTGCGACCATCATGGTTGGGCTGAACTTTTGGATTCGTTCAGGTCAAGAACGACCATATAGCCCCAGTTGGAGCTATTGATTTCTAAGCACTGCATTTTGCTTTAATCTTTCAAAATTCATATCTTGTCTTGTGCATGTTGGATCTTTGTCGTTTTGGTCTTGTTTTACTCAGATTAATAGTAGCTAATTTTTTTTAATTGGTGTGGAGAATTTTCGTGGTGTTCTCACTGTGTTTGCTGTGTGTGTGGACACAAATATCTTACACATTGCTCCTTAAATGTAGCCTGACCGCTGTATGTAAGGCCACCAGGGGGTCAGCACAGCTAAACTTTTAGTGTGTGCTACACTTACTCTGACTAGAGTGTGGGTCTCTACTTGGACCGGGTGCATACCTCTGCCAACAAGAGACCTCACAGCGGCGGCCGCCCCATTAGAGCGGAGGAGTGCCGCCCCCTGCCTACGACAGTAAATAAAACAATAATAAAATGGGTTATAAACCTGTTTCTTTATAATTTGTGGTGGGCACTCCCTTCACTGTGCATGAGGTGTTTGGTCGGCCAAACCCCTCCTGCGGAGTGAAGCTCTCTTCAGCCTCAGCTGGTTGCTAGAGCTAGAGGGAGCAGGCACAGTCTCCCAGTTTGCCTGGTAGCACAGGTTGCTGATGCTCCAGCCAATCCTGAAGCTGCTCTCATGCGAGAGCAGCTTCAGGATTGGCCACTGGGCGGGCTGGGAGCCTGTGCCCCAGAGTCAGAAGCAAGAAGAGCCGATGCGAGGGAGACGGCGGTGGCAGCACCTTTAACCCCTTGGCCGCGGCACGAATTCCGCCGCGGCGCTGGGGGGGTTTGGGGGCAGTGCGGCGCCGCTGTGCTTGTGACGGAACCACTCCGTCATGAGTCACGGGCGAGCTGTGCTCATGACGGAGTGGTTCCGTCACGACTCCGCCCACTGTGCTAATCACCCGCACAGGCGGGGAATTAGTGCCTCGTGGGAGGAGCGGCCGCCAACGGCCGCAGCATGACGGAACCACTCCATCATGAGCACACGGCGCCCGTGGCTCATGACGGAGTGGTTCCGTCATGAGCACGGAACGGTTTAAGGTAAGTTTACGTTTATGTTTTATTGTTTTTGTTCTCATTTTCCCCAACTCCCTCCTCCCACCTTGCGCCTCCCTCCTCCGAGCAGGTCCACCCCCCCCCCACTTTGGATGGGGACAGGCCGCTAACGAGACCCCATTTCCAACAGTACTTTTAAAGGCCCATCGGAAGCGGCCGACGCGTGTCGTGAAACACTTGTTAGCCAGTGTTGCTTTATGTTCTATGAAAAATAAATCTTTAATTTTAAACAATAGACTCCAAATTGAGCCGTTTTACTTATTCACCAGACCCCAAAACTCAATCCGCTTTTTGCACTCTGGTAGCTTGGCACAAAAGCACTCAGGTTTAACTAAGATCCAATGTGTAAAGTATGTATGCAGCCCACCGACAATAATAAAGTGAAAACACAACAAAAGAAAAATCCCAAAACAATTTACAAAACTAGAGTAAACTTTAATAAATAGCTCCGGCGCAAAAATTTCCAATATTAAAGTGTTAGGGGCGGTTTTGTATGGTGCGGAGCTCTGAGGTAGTTAACAAATCCAAAGTCTTTCCAAAGGTTTTTAAGTTCATTACTGAACCTTGCTGCAAGTACCCCACTGACTCCACTTTACTGAGACCTGGCTCAAAAGAAAATCGCCCACAAGATTTAGTGCAGACTTCTTACCTTTTGGCATCGGCTCTGGACTACACCTGCCCTAGAATCTTATCAGATGGGCCTCAAAGGCCTTTTGATTCTGCAGTGTGCAAAGAATATTCTGTGGTGTTGCACCGTTTAGGCCCCATTAGAAAGGATGGTCTTGGATGCATAGTGGGTCACTCCTGAGACCATGTGTTCAATCTCAAAAGCTAGTATCAAAGCAATTGTTTGGAAGATTGCTTTAATGGAAAATATTATGCATTGTAAAAGTTCTCTATCTGCAGCCTTAACTGACCACAAACCACTGGCTTTTTACAAGAGTACCATTGATGAAATTGCTCCCCCTTTAGCTAGGAAACTCTACCTACAGTTTAGGTATGGATCTTTACCTGTAAAACCATTTACTAGCAAATGACAACAGGAAAGTGGCACTAATGGTGATTTTTGTATAGGTTGCCAAGGGGGTTCTGAATCTCTTACCCATGTTTTGTTTTTCTGTCCCTTATATTAACAGCTTAGTTCAGAGTGGATTGTTCCCCTTTGCGAAAACCTGGGCATTAGGGATTACCAGGAGACATTCAGATTACTGCACTAGCTGGACTGTGGTATTCTGCTTGTCCACGTTTTTAATGGCAATATGGATAAGGCGCTCGAAATGTGTGCAAGCAGCTTTTAATTCGTGAATTGGATTATCTGATATCTAGGGCTTGCCTCTGCACTTGAATGTGTAACAGTGTTGTTCTTTTTTTCTTTGCAGGCCTCCATCCTTGTTATGCTGCTATCTTTTTTATGCATTACAGTTACTTACAATGTGTCTACCCATATTGGGGCTTTTATCTTCTTTAAAACTGTATTTTAAATGTGCTCTTGGCACTTCTTAAAAGTATATTTATTGTTATTTATAATTGTGTTTGTAGGTATATGTGTGATTGTTTTGTCTTGTTCACACTTTTATGATCTAAACTGATCAAAATAAAATAAACTTGATGATGACGTTTGCGGTTATCCTGAACTTGTGACTTTCCCCCGGTGTACTGCGGTCTGGTCACCCTACACTGGGGAAAGTCACAAGTTCAGGCCGACCGTGACGGATTGAGGGTCGGATACAGGGATCAGGTTACTACCACTGAAGAGTTACCATCTTAAGACAGACATGAAAGGTGCCTTGGTGGGGGCCATGAGGAAGCTGTTGGCATAAGGAGCAGTCCGAGCATTGCAGGCAGTTGTTGCTGTAGTGCAAAGAGCCAGGCATTGCTGGAGCTTCACATTGGTTGATCCTGCTGCCAGTCATTGTACGTGTGAAGTGTAAATCTTGGGTTGGTAGTCGTCGTGGATGGTCCCTGTTGACGAGAACAGCAGACCCTGCTGGAGCTTCGCATTGGAGGTCATCAGAGGCAATTGATTCTCAGCTTGAAGAAGTCACTTTGCGGCCACGAGGATCCCCAAACGTCTGTATCTTCTTTTTGTTCAGGATGAATACTCACTCATGCCTGCCAGGGGTCCAGGGCCTAGGGAGCACCTCTTGGGGATCAAGACTCACTCCCGCAGAGGCCAGCAGTAGGGCCAAGGCAGGTCCAGTTGGTTATGGTGAGCTGGGAAGCTGCAGCGAGGCCCCTGAAAGCTGGTTGTATACCTGCAGCTCACACAGGAGGTCAGCCGGACCATTGGAATCACTCTGGGTAGCCTGGTCCAAGTCAAGCGGGTTCAGTCCTTCGTCAATCAGCAGGGTAGCCCCTCATCCCTCTTCTTTAGACAGCAGGGCAATTCTTCTTCTGAATCTTCCACACGTCCTGGAGTGTTCTGCTGAGAGGTTCAGAAGATCACACTTTTATATCTGGCACCCATCTTTGTGTGGGAGAACCCCCTGACCTACCTCCAAAATTAGTACTGATCAGCTCTCCTCCTTTCCCAAGTCCTGGGTCCAACCTGACAAGAGTGACAAAGGCAATGGGCAAGCCTGGTGTCAGGATCTTGCATGCAGTGCCCCTTAAAGAGTACTCAGGGATGTGTACAGTTCCTCCCCCATCATCCTGTCAAGAAGACCCTCTCCCCACACACACCTAGGCTACCTTTGTCTCACTGACTGGAAGCAATACACAACTCACAACTGCAGAGCCTTTCACAATCATGTGACCCAGGACCCTGACAGACAGGGACAGTTGGTTTGGGTAGAAAAAGGCCAACTATCTAAACATCTCATTTTTAAAATGTTAACTTAAAATCCAATGTTACTATTAATTTTAATTTACATTTTATTTGAGTGGGAACAGCATATGTATATTTGCTCCCAATATGGAGGGAGCACTTATTAAGTGTATTATGTTAACCCAGTGTTAGTCTAACACTGAAAAATGCATTTTTAGGAGGTTTTTACTGCCAGGACATATAGAACTTAAGTCCCCTACTTTTTAAGTATCATGCACTCTGCCCTAGAGGTGGTTAGGACCTATGTTAGAGGTGACTCATAATATTGAACTAGTAGCATTTAATTTACAAGCTCTGAGTACAGGTAGTAACATTTACTAGGAGCTTATATCATCATCATCATCAAATCCTTTATTTCGATTGTTTAAAATCATAAAAGTACATAAGTAAAACAATTCATTGTGATATATTCGGTTAATACAATAAACATGATAAGAATGAAATAACATACTGTTTTATCAACAAGCAGGGCCCCCCATTTTGTTTAAAACAATCAATCAATCTGTATTATTGCGTATTAATTTCCTACGAATTAACCACATCGCAAGTAAAAACTTGGAAACTGCTACCACGACAAGTGGATTTAAATCACTTCGCAGAATCCTGAAAAAATCGAGGTAGCTCCTGATACCTAGATTCAAGCATAGCTGAATAATCAATTTCTTCCGAATACCGACATATGCTGGGAAAAAAAGCACAACATGTATCATAGTTTCCTGTTCAGATAAGCACCCCGGGCAATTGTGCTCAAGGGCACCCACCCATTTGTCAGTAAAAGAATAGAGGGGGAGTGTCCCATATCTGAACTGTAGAAACAGCTTCTTTGCTAAAGTGGGCTGGATAACATCGAGGTCGGGTACAAAGGCGTAGTAACACTTAACATCCAAAAACAGATCGGTCAGGCTAGAAGGCCTGACTAAACGATAAGCTTTTGTTAGAAAGTAATCTTTAAGGGTAAGGGCAAGAGTTTGTTTGGAGATGCCTAAGGTAGAATTCTCTGGGTTAGTCCAGAGATGGGCAAGGCCAATGTTGGTTAGTGTCTGCCTAACATACTGGAGCCAGGGAATCAAGGGAGCTTATATTTAAATAAAATGTGGCAGTTAGGTGTAAGCAAATGTTTACATGTTTTAAGGACAGAGCAGTTTCGCATTGGTTAGCAAGGGTAAAGTGCACAGAGTCCTAATGCCAACAAAAACAAGTTCAGTAAAATTCAGGGTGCGAAGGTAAAAGGTAGAACACCAAGGTTGCGGGCTCTAACAAGCATCGTCCCTGTTGCTAAAGGGTGTGCCAACAATATTTCAAATAGACTCGGTTTTGCCCTTGTAAGTTCACCTATTCTATATTTACAATTAGATAGATGCCATCCTGGCCCAGAATCGTCTTCTTGGCTTTTTTTTAACCCTATCAATCTTTTAAGGAAAGATGGGGCCGCGCGCTTTGGATGCCTGGGGATGCTGGTGGTATCATTGCCTTGTCCTTTGGATTTGTGAGCTCCCGCAAGATCTTGCATCTGCTGCAGTAGACTCAATGTGGTAATGGCCATAGTACAGCATACTTTCTAAGTCTCAATCATCAATTTATAACATTTATTTTGGGCATGCATGCAAGCCTCGTTGTCTTAATTACTTCTCAATTTGCATTGCTTCCTGTCTTACCTCAGACGCTTATTTTTCTATTAAGTTGAGGGCGCATATGTGGCCTGAAAGAGCTGCCAACTTTAGTGCTGGAGGACCAGGTTCAGGTACTGGCATTAGCTCAATGTTCTGTGATTGTGGGCAAATCACTTAATATATGTGTGCTAGGGGTGGCTCCTCCTACATGGCGAGTGCAGCAGGCAAACACTAATAAATAAAATGGCATAAAAATTGCATTTTTATTTTGCCAAAAGCTTGAGCTGTGTACAGCTCAAGTGTGAGGCAGGGGGCAGGCTGAATCCTGCTGTGGCAGGATTCCTGCTGCCTCTTTCAATGCGCATGTCGTGTTGGCCGGCTGGCTCTCTATGGCTAGCCTGACATGCGCACTGTACACCCAGCAATCCCCTGGCTGTTTCACAGCCAGGGGATTGCTAGCACAGGCCCCAGCCTCAAAATGAGCACTGGGTTAGCCAGTTTCCACCTATCCTGGAGCTGCTGCTGTCATGCTGATACCAGGTCCAGGATTGGTCAGGAGTAGCATTCCACTGGGCAGTAAGGGAATTCTTTCCCTATTTTGCTTGTGGACGTCACACTACCAATGCCGGGAGTGCCGCACCGCGGCCTCATTGTGGTGAGTTGGGCGCACAGTGTCTCCCCCATATGTTTGTATTGCCAGTTGCCACTGACGTGTGCCTAAAAATATGCAATCTGGGTTTCATTTAAAGGAATCTAATGCCCTTGGGTTTGCAAAATAAAAACACTGTAAAAAAAAGATAAGTCTTGCGGGGAGCCATTAACACACTTTAGAGACAGGATTTTCTTGTCAGTGACTTACAGACATCAGCATGATCTCAAAAGCTCTCCTGAAGGAGATGTTGAATTGGAATTTTATAATATTTAAAAGAGCAGGAGATAATTTTTCAATAAGATTTTCATTTAAGTTTCGCAAACAATACCCTAGACCACCTTTGCAGCATGGTGTCCCATTCGCTCCCTCCCTCCATGTTGCCCTTCAGTCTCACACTGGGCAGACCTGATAAAGGTAACCTGCTGAATTAATGGAGCACTGAAACTCCACCATAGTGAGGCTGTAGCAAGCTAGAAAGGCATGGAAATCAATTCTCCAGTGCCCCTGGTATTATGTGGTCTTGAGCTGGAGCCTGCCGTGTGCCTGAAAATGGTAATCTTGTGCAGCACAGAATGAAACAACTCTCCTCAACCCAGCAGGGACTCTCTCTTCTTATCCACCGTGCTCCAAGCAATACGGTAGGGGCTAAGTCAAGCAGATGAACTCAGCGCCCTGGGCGACTTCTCGCTCACCACGAGCCAAGACTACATAACCAGTGATGACCTCGGCTATGGCCCAGAGTGGAATATATTCATGCGCTGCCTCCTCAGTGCATATGAAATAACCCGCTGCTTCTCCCCGGCATCAATTAGGACCAACTCCTTAGAAGTTAGCGGCGGGGAGCCCATAGATTGGCCTTCGTATTAGAAAGCAGCAACAGAGCTATGTCTTTGAGATAAAAACATGAGGATTGCTTAAGGTGCAGACCAGCAAGGAGAAACACCAGCCAGCCAGAGCCAACCTGTATGCTCTGGTAGAAGTTTGAATGGGATGAAGTCAGTGACGTGGGCACACTGATGAGCATAGGAGGACGAGAGAGGAAGCGAGACAGACACTAAGAACTACCCCCACTTTTACCATCTAGTCAAAACATGACTTTTATCTTGTAATATTTATATCACCACCTATTCTCACACATTTAATTAATCTGCACAAGGCCTGGGCATGAAATTCCGCTCTGCTCGTGGAGTTTGCAGAGTTTTTCCCATTCCGCGCTCCAGGTAGCGTGGAAAGTTCTGAAAAATTCTGAGTTTTTTCCTTACTCACACTCACCAATGTTAAAATGGCAAGCATGAGCGAGGAAAATCATACTCCAGACCACCTCCCGTTAGATTTCTCAACGCGGACGGTGGTGGGTGGCCACTACCACTCGCGTTGAGAAACCTTCCGTTCGCATTAAGGAAGCTGCCGCTAGAATAAAACAGCTACCTTCTTTCCCTTGGCATCATTTCCATTCGCACTGATTTTCCAGCATAGGGCAAATACCCAACACTAACAATCAGCGCAAACAGGGCGACCTAACACACTCCGCAGCTTGCAGAACTTTGCGTAGCACAGCAGAGTTTTTTGGTCACTTTGTGGAGTTCCACCCAGGCCTAATCTGCTCCTACTTTGCAATTCAACAATGGCGAATGACATTCACAATGTAACCATGAGGTAGCCTAATGGCTAGGGCGGTCGACCTTGAACCTGGGGAACTGGGTTCGAGTCTCGGCAATGATGCTGAACACCCTGTGATTCTGGGCAAATCACTTAATCTCCCCGTGCCTAACAAAAATGAATGTGCCCTCATGTAATACAACTGGTGCTATGTAAAGTGATCTGATACCCAGTCTGAGTCAAGCTCGCGCAATATAAAACTCTATTAAAACATTTTTATTATAATAATTAATGGGTATGTCACATTCAGGACTAGTAACTGTACCACTACGAAACGACCATGGCCGGATTAAGGTGTCCTACTGCCCATGTGTGCCAGGTGTGCACGATAGAACTATATTTAATAAATATATAAAATAAATTAGAGCCATATCTCTTATGCACATTTTTCATGACCTACAAGAAAGTGGCAATAACTGTTTTCCTTGCTTTACCAATGAGGTATTTGGGAATTGAGTTGTGTTGTTCTGCCCTCTGCAGTGCCCCTCCCTGCCCCTGTGATTTGCCTAGACTACTTCTGGCTATAGAATTAGGCTTTATGTGAAAGTGTGGTCATTTATTTTACCACAATTAGAGAACAGTTGCCAAAATCCTACCTAGCACCGCCTCCCAATTGGAAAACTCTGTTGAAAACATAGCAACAGGTACACGTGTGAGCCTTTGATTCAAGATTTTCATCCCATGCCATTTTAGATTAACTCACTAAACTGTTAGTGTAAAACAATTCCTTTAATGAAACTATAAGCTGTAGTTTGGAGCAATGTATAATATTAATTACTACATTTAAATAACAATTTAATTTCTTTAATCTCTTGCTGCTTCCTGGTGTTAATTATTCCATATCTGAATGGTCCTTCATGTGTGGATCTGGAACACTGAAAGTCTGAGTGTCTGCCGTGATTCAAACTGCCATTACAAAAATGGGGTGACCCAGTAAATTAAGGACCTGGGTAAAATCTTGGTACAAACGACAATGGTCCTAAATTAATGATTCATACAAAGTGGCAAAGGCACTTACATTAGTTAATTGATCTGCTAAGTCATGAGCTGGGGAAGAAAAACAATTATAGAAAGATCACAACATCCAAATACAGAAGGGCAACCTGAGTGACTCCTAGAAGCAAGAAAGTGCCTGAATTATCAGGGGCCCGATATAGTTAGGGGCATGCGAGATAACAATTCCAGACGTCCCTCGTGATTTAGAGGTGGGTTGTCTGGGTTCTTCTCTCAACAGGGTATGAACCTCTTTAGTTGATCAGGTTCAGGGATGAACAAACGCCGAATGAATCGGTGTGTAGAAACCTCTCAACGCGCAGGTAGCTGACTCCGCGCTGGACCTCTAAATCACGAGGGACGTCTGGAATTGTTATCTCGCATGCCCCTTACTATATCGGGCCCCTGATAATTCAGGCACTTTCTTGCTTCTCGGAGTCACTCAGGTTGCCCTTCTGGTCCTGATGAAGACCTGCATGGGCGAGGTTCAAATCTCCCTCCAGGCCCCCTAGTCGGGTCGAAACGTCGACGCCCCCTTCCTACCTGGGACACGCCATTTTTCTTCGTGCCAGACAATTGAATTGTCTCTAATTAATTATGTAACATGAATTGCTGTAAATTGTGTACGTGACCAGGTTCTGTTCGTGACGGTGAATTATAAACCGTTCACCTCTGTGAATCCAAAGAATATCTTTTACAACTATGCTCTATTATTCCTTTCCTCTTATATTCACTCTTCAGCACTTGCACCTATTGCAAGTTCCCTCTGGAGCAACCTTGAGTCTAACACTGTATTAAAAATTGTAATTGAATTGTCCAAATGAAGTAAAGATTTGGTGATTTATATTTTGGATGTTGTGGTTTATATTCAAATGTTAGATTGAACATTGTGCGCTTTCTATAATTGTTTTTCTTCCCCAGCTCATGACTTAGCAGATCAATTAACTAATGTAAGTGCCTTTGCCACTTTGTATGAATCATTAATTTAGGACCATTGTGATTCAAACTGCAACCATTCGGGTACCTGATGACCTCTGCAGAAGATGCTTTAGTCAATTGAGCTATTTTAAAACTATGAACAAGAATTGTATCATTTTAACAAAATGAAACACAAAAGGCGTGGTTTAGGGTAATAGAATATTTTTGACCTTCAGCCTTGAATTTCCCCTTCCTGAGGTGACCCAAAGGAGGAGGAGTTGCAGAGGAGGGCATAAGAATGCAGTCATATAATCACAATTTATCATGCATAGTTCCAAAAATTAAATAACAACTTATTTTCCATTATTTTTGTTCTTCACTCACTCACACTTCAAGGGGGCGATTCTGAGATGCGTGGGGTGTATCCCTGGGTGAATGTCATTCCACTCAATTATAAGTGGCCCGGAGTCCCTGCACTTGAATTTCCTGGGAGGGAGAAAACCAGATGTGATTTCCTGGCTGGTAAAATCACTTAAAGCTTGAAAGGCGATTTGCTCTTTCCATGTGTGCTGCATTCTGCAGCACACATGGAAACAGCAAAAAATGAGGAGAAATTAGTAATTTCTCCTCGTTTTGCCAGTCTAAGACGTTTTTGGCGCTGCCCCAGCCTTCTAAATATGGGAAAGCGTCAAAATGTAATGGGTGTTGCAGTGGACCGCCCACTGCAACACCCATTGCACACCCCTTTCATGCTACGTGAAGCGCGAAAAGGGGCCTTATTTACGAGGCGGCGTTAAGCCTTGATAAGGGCTTAACAACATGTGACGTCCGGTGATGAGATCCCCATGTAAATATGCCCCTTTGTCTATAGAGTTATTCCGCATTCTGTGAAAGTTAACTCATAATTGCATGGTACTAGAGGGGTGTTAACACATAGTACCAGTGTTCACGGGTGGAGAGTTTCACTCCGTCAGTCAGGATCGTGCAACTTGTTATCAAGGCAGATGTGTCATTTTGTTCTCACTGGAGACTCACTCAAGTAGAAGATGTCACAAACATGCCATCTGTGAGACAAGATGTACGCCTTGGCTGCATGCATTGGAAAATGTTCACCCCAGCGCTTCAGAATCTGATGAAAATACATTGAGAAAATATCTCTCCTGCCTTTTATACACGAGGGCATATCTTTTATTACAGATGACCTCTAAACGTAACTTCTGTAATACCCATAATTTTCAGAAACAATGTGGGTATTTTTGTCCCAATTCACAGAAGTAATCTGCGACAAAATCCAAAACGTACTACTTTTGGTATTCACAGGAGACATTTAGTAGTAGTAAAGTTAGGGTTTTGTCTTAAGTCTGTCTTAAGTTTTTCTGAAGTCTGTCCTAAGTTTGTCTTAAGTTTGTCTTAAGTCTGTCTTAAGTCTGTCTTAAGTCTGTCTTAATTCTTTCTTAAGTCTGTCCTAAATTTGTCTTAAGTTTATCTTAAGTCTCTCTTAAGTCTGTCTTAAGTCTGTCTTAAGTTTTTCTTAAGTCTGTCCTAAGATTGTCTTAAGTTTGTCTTAAGTCTGTCTTAAGTCTGTCTTAAGGCTGTCTTAAGTCTTTCTTAAGTCTGTCCTAAGTTTGTCTTAAATTTGTCTTAAGTTTGTATTAAGTCTGTCTTAAATCTGTCTTAAGTCAAACTTAAGTCAAACTTAAGACAAAATCCTAACTTTACTACTACTAAATGCCTTCTGTGAATACCAAAAGTAGTAAGTTTAGGATTTTGTCTCAGATTAGTTCTGTGAATCGGCTCCTATGTTTGTAAAAATGTTGACGTTTCATCCACTCATCCTCAAATAGGACATTACTAAAAGTTTCTTTCTTTTGTAGAAGCCATGCGTAAGTGCATCTTGCCTTGAATGGCACTGGTGCTTTAATTTAATATGCAGTCTTATGTAGAGCGGGCATTAGCCAAAGGTGTTAGGGTGATTTAGAATAGAAATGGAACATAACGTGTAAACAGAGGCTCAGTTCTATTCTGGTGTATTTGTATTGTTAAATGGTAGCGGCAGTTTCAGTCGATAACCTTCCAAGTATTTGCCCGGCGATAATCGCCTCTCATACCACTCGATAATTTACCAATAAAAGAGGCAGGCGCCGGAGACTGGAAGGCAGGAAACAAGGTTTTATTCCGTCGGAGCAGAACACATCAGATCAGACAGCAAGGTATCGTCACGAGGTGCTCTAACCGCATCTCTGAGACCTGGTCTCTTATACACTGGTTTATTGCTTTATTACACATAGTACATTCTTGAGATTCTTTTGAAGTACGGGGGAATATCCCCTGGAGCCCCGGTTCAGATCCGATCCCACACATAGATACAGTAGAAGTTCCCACCCTTCCCGCAGTGGGAGATGGCTATCGCGCAGCAGGGAATTCCGCTAATTCCCGGGGTGTGTGCAACTGGCCGGGTCTCAGGGGGTAGGAGCTTTGATCTACTGTAATCCCTTTGATGTGGGGTGTTTCCCTTACAGTAGGGGCAGTAAACTGCACCCGCAGGGCTAGGTGATGGCCTGGGACCAGTTCAGACAATGGGGCGCAGAGGAAGGGGGTTATCAAAGGAGAGGCATGACCATGTATGGGTTGTCGGTTGGAAGTGGTTCCGTAGCAGGGTCGCGCAGAAGGAGAGGGTTTATGGCCTGTATGAGAGAGCGGGGGTGGCCAGCGCGCGGGGGATGCTCGCAGCGCCAAGGGGACCGCGCTGACGATTGACAATGAGTGGGGAGAGAGTGGGGTGTCTAAAATGGCGGCCGCGCATTCGCTGTGCGTGACGCTGGGGAGAGGCAAGATGGCGCAGATGATGTTCAGTTTGCACGCTAAATTTCCACAGTCCTCCCTTTTAACATATCTCGCCAGCTTGCCTAGTTTGGATCTATCCCCATAATACCCCGTACCTCCACCTCGTTCAGAGCTTTCATCCGCTCGGTTTCAAAGTCCAAAGTCTTAGGGCAGGTGCAGTTCATAAAAAGCGAACATAAAGGTGGCAGACACTGAATCCCCAAGCAACATCCACATAGTATCACAATTGGTATCAGGATAAATGAAAACAGCCTCCATCCCCAACCTTTAATAGTGTCCCAAAACCAACTCCCCAGCGACCATTCTTCTTGTTCTTGATGGACCTCTGTGGACAGTCTGTGGAGGTGTTCAATTGCTTTGTAGACTGAGGGTGAGTTGTCCGGTACATAGGTACAACAGCTGGACCCAATGATGCGGCATGTTCCTCCACGATCTGCTAGAACCACGTCTAGAACAAGGCGGTTCTGGAGAGCCACCAGGCGGACGGCCTGAAGCTCAGCGGTGTTGTTGGCGAGGGCGCCAGCTGTAATGTTCATTGCCGTTTCGACTGCCTGGGTTAAGTGGCGGATGGCACGGCTGTTTGCCATTGGACCCCAGAGAGGAACAAGGCCTTTGACTGCGTCCATGAACTGTGCTCCGGTGGAGTCGGCCTGAACAATGTCTTTGGCCCGTTTCTGTCGGTGTTGGTTTGCTGGAGCCACATACGTCGGAGGAAGGACAAAGGCGATGTAGCAGGTGCCTCCCCAACCTTTCGGAAGCCAGGTGTAGGCCTTAGTACCGCAGATGAAGTACATATTCGGGGAGGCAACAAAGGAGGGTGGGTCAACTGAGTCCAATGTTCGGGTGATGAGGCAGGAGCTGTGGCCCACCAGCTGTGCCCCCAGGCCTTCGAGGCATACAGACCCAGTGATGTTGATGACGGACAGGGCCACTGTTAGGGTGGCGGCCGTTCGTTTCCGGAGGTAAGAGAAGGTGGGTCTGGCTGGATTGTTGAACACTTGCATTTCAACTCGTTCTTTGGCAGGGATGTCCATGTGAAAGGAAGTGTTCGATCTCAGAGGGCAGAAGAGGGCAGAAGTTCTTCCAGTTTTGTTCAGCCAGAACCCATGGTAGAAGTGTGACATGGTTCGGCCGGAAGTGGCATTGTCCTTGTAGCTTTCTTGCAGGAGGATTAGCCAGGCGAGGCAGGAGCCATGGACAGAAAAAGGTGAAGGGATAAAAGGGATAGAGTGTCCAGTGGCATGTGGTAGCAGTCCACAGATCCAGCAATTAGTGGCGTTGGTAGCAAGATTGTGTTGGTGGAGCAACTGTACAAAGGAGTTATTCCAGAACTCCTTACGCCTTTCTCGGAGTTGGGGTGAAAGCGAGATCAGATGATGTTCTTTCGTGGTGGTAGGTTGAACGGTGGCCAGTAATGTCTTATGAGCGGGTGTGCTCTCCTCCATGATCCAGAAGGCGACCATGAGGAGAAGGCAGAAGAGAAGGGTAATGAAAAGTGCAATAGTCTTTAAGCTGTGCATTCGGTCAGTCTTTGGGTTTCTGTAGTGGATCTTCGGACGTCCGGTTGCTTCCATCATCTTCATGTTGGGCGCTTCCATCACCTTCAAGAGACTCGGTAGCGGGCAGAACCACAGACTTTGTTTGGTTTCTCTCCTGGTGGCCTTTGGGGTGACTAGGCTACCGCTTTGAGATTTTCACTTAGCTTGTGGTCTGCTTAGCCGAAGTTCTCTCCTTTCGCCGCAAGTTATACCCTTCTTTGGATGGCACAGTGGGATCAGGATATCTTACTAACTCGAGTGTCTCTGTATCTGGGCAGCGGCTCAGGGATGGTCGATCTTTGTCCAGGAGTTCTTCTTGGGCGGTGATGCTGTCCGTGGTTGTCAGGGTCGGTGATACCTTCTTGCAGTGGTGTGCATGCAGCCAATTGCGTTTCCCCTCCACTCGAAGAGCTGTTCGGGTGGTGATCAGGACTTGCAGGGGACCCGTCCACCGGGGCTCCAGACTCTTGGTGCGTTGGAAGTTACGCACTAAGACAAAGTCGCCGGGTTGGATGTCGTGTCCCGGGCCCCTGGAAACATCGGGAATGGCGTGCAGCACCTGCTGATGGATAACAGACAATGTCTTAGTTAGGTTATACAAATAGTCAGACATGAGGACGTCCGGGACGTCGTGGATGGACGATGGTTTTGGTGCAGTCCAAAGGTTCATGGGCCGCCCGAAGACGACCTCGTAGGGGGTTAAGTGGTGTTTGGTGGGGGTGGAACGCATTGATAGCAATGCTAGCGGGAGAGCGTCTGGCCATCTTAGCCCTGTGGTGGCGACTATTTTTGCTATCTTAAGCTTCAATGTGGCATTGTGTCGCTCAACCAAGCCTGCAGATTGGGGATGGAAGACCGCGTGGAACTTCTGTTTTACACCCAACCCTTTTAAGATGAGTTGGATAACTTCGGCTACGAAGTGGGGGCCATTGTCGCTCCACAAAATTCGACAAAGGCCGTATCGGGGGAAGAATTCCTTCAGTAGTACTTTTGCAGTAGTCATAGCGGTGTTGTCGTGGGTTGGGTAGGCTTCCACCCACTTGCTGAAGGCACACACAACGACGAGCACATACTTTAAACCTCGGCACCTTTCTAGCTGGACGTAGTCCATTTGTAGGACTTCAAAAGGGAGATTGGGGACCCCAAACCCTCCCCGGGGTACAGCAGTTCCTTTCCCAGGGTTGTGTTGGAGGCATACTAGGCATTGTTGGACCAGTCGTTTGGCTGAGTCGGGTATTCTGTCGTTGTGCCAGACTTTGGAGATGAGTTCGATCATGGGGGCAGACCCTATGTGTGCGGGGGAGTGTGCCATGGTCAGCATGGGGATCAAGTATGAGTCGGGTAGCAACCATTTGTTCGAGTCTTTAGTTCGCCAACAACCGTCATCGTCCTTCAATCCTACCCGGGCCCATTCAGTTAATTCGTGTGGTGTGCTGGCTAATTGGATATCCCTAATCGTTTCCCTAGCATCCTTCCAATTCTCAGTTTGTGACCTGGTCACGTACATGCGGGTCGTGGACCTATTCTCGGCTGTGGTTCGGGCAGTAATGTCAGCTAGTGCATTTCCCTGTCCTACAATGTCTGTCACCTTCTTGTGTGCCTGGCATTTGATCACAGCCAGCCGTGTGGGGAGGAGGACTGCTTCGGTCAGGGCAGAGACTAGATCTCCATGCAGGATGGGTGTGCCATGCGAGGTCAAGAATCCCCTCTCTTTCCATAAGAGCCCAAAGTGGTGAACTACCCCGAAGGCATACTGACTGTCTGTGTAAATGTTTGCGGTTGTCCCTGCTGCCAGGATGCAGGCTCGTGTGAGGGCAATTAGTTCAGCCGCCTGTGCGGATCGCTGGGTGATGCGGGCTGTCTCAACAACGGTTCGGGCCGTGGTGACTGCATAGGCAGCTGAGGTGGTGCCATCGGGGAGCTTGATACATGAGCCATCCACCCACAGTTCTCCGTCAGGGTTCGGGAAGGCAGTATCCCGGAGGTCAACCCTACTCTTGGTCTGTTCGTCGGTGAGGGTCACACAGTCATGTATAGGGGACGCATTGGGGTCAGTGTCAGGGAGAGGTAGTAGAGTGGCTGGATTCAGAGTGGTGCATCGTTTCAATGTGATGTGGGGTGCAAGCAGAGTCAGTTCGTACCCAGTCAGTCGTGCGCTAGTCAGGTGTTGAGTTTTGGTTTGGTTCAGGAGGGTATCAACAGCATGGGGCACCAATACAGTGAGGGGGTTCGAGAGCACGATCCCCTCACTTTGTCGGATAGAGACAGCAGCGGCGGCTACTGCTCGAAGGCAGGCGGGCAAGGCTCTGGCTACGGGGTCGAGAGTGGCAGAGAAGTAGGCACAAGGGCGTTGTTTAGGGCCTATGGACTGGGTTAGGACAGACAATGCGCATCCCTCCCTTTCGTGGGTGTAAAGGGAGAAAGGTTTAGTGTAGTCTGGGGTTCCTAGGACTGGGGCTGAGCAGAGGGCGTCTCGTAATTCCTTGAAGGAGGATTGGCATTCGGGTGTCCAGGGGAGGGGGAAGGGGGTATCTTTAGCCAGTAGGGAAAGCAGAGGTTTTACGATAAGACTGAAATTTGGCAACCACTGACGACAAAAGGAGGTGAGGCCCACTAGGGACCGCACTTGCTTCTGAGTTTTGGGAACAGGGGTTTCTAGGATGGTTTGAATTCGGTCAGGGGTAAGTTTCCTCCCATCTTTGGATAGTAGGTGGCCTAGATACGTTACTTGGGGCTGGCAGAATTGCAATTTCTTTCTGGAGACCTTGTGACCGTTCTCCGCAAGGAAGCGAAGGAGGTGAATGGTGGCCGTGACGGCAAGAGGGGTGGTGTCGGCCGCCAAAAGAATGTCATCGACGTACTGTATCAATGCCACTCCATCGGGTAGTTGGACTGCATCTAGTTGCCTCTTGAGGGCTTGGCTGTAAATACTGGGACTCTCAGTATAGCCTTGGGGTGCCCTACAGAATCTGTACGAACGGGCTTTTAAGGTGAAGCCGAACAGGTAGCGGCTGTCTGGGTGGATGGGGATGGAAAAGAATGCGTTCTTGAGGTCAATAACAGTAAAGATGGTGGCGGTGGATGGAATCAGGGTGAGGATGGTGGTGATGTCTGAGACTACGGGGTACTGGGGTATGACTACTTTGTTAACCTCTCGCAAGTCAACAATGAAACGGTAGGCTTTCTCATCCCCCTCGCCTTGCTTCTTTACAATGGGTAGGATAGGGCTGTTGCAAACATTACTCACTACTTCTTCTACCACTCCTGCCTCGACCAGGGACTCGATGATTTCCACCAATGCCTTCTCGCCTTCGGGGGATATCCGATACTGAGGAAGCTTTGGGAGCACTGCGTCCGGTCGGACGGTTATGTGTACCGGGTCGATCACCATGCGCCCTACATCTGAGTCGGTTTTAGCCCATAGATGTGAAGGTAATGTGTCGAGTAGGGACATATCAGCATCGGTTATAGAGAGCATACGCCGAGTGTGACAGGGTCTGAACAGATCTGGGTTATCGTGTAGGATGACTCGAACTCCGTCTGGGGAGCATCTGATAGTGGCTCGAAAATGTTTTAGCAAATCAAGTCCCATAATAGCATCGGGGGTGTTGGAGGAGAGCAGAAAGGTCGTGTCAGTGGTGTTATCTTCCAAGTCAAAGGGGATTGGTGCTGATAAGGGGTTAGTGGAGGGCATTCCGTCAAAGCCTATTGAGGTTACGTGTGAGCCAGACAAGGGTGCCCTAGGAATCAGTCGTTTAGATAACGCACTACGTGTCGCCCCAGTATCTACCAGGAATGGAGATTTTGTGCCCAAGACCTTAGCGGTGACGTAAGGGCCTTGCTGGTCAACACGGAGTTCGACTGGATCCCTCCCTTGCCCCTGGCGGTCCTATGCGAAGTCATGAGTGCTTTCATAGTCGGACTGCTGACACTGGTTTTGTCGGGGGCGATCAAAGGTGTTTGGTCTGCCTGGCCTGTCGTTGATGGTGTTGTTCGTGTGCCCTCGTCCCTGTTCTCTATTTCTGGGGTCATATGCTGTGTCTCTGGGGCCCCTATTCTTGTTCATTTCCAAAAGGACCGGGCACTGGGATTTCCAGTGTCCGAACCCTCTACAGAACGCACATTGATTTCCATCTAAGTCCCTCCGTCCGTTGTAGGGTGTAGGTGCATGGTCTCTAGGGGGTTGCTTTCTAGGGGCGGTTGGTTGGTAGTTCTCCTTCGGGGGTTCCCTTCCTATTGTCACCCCTTGCAATTGTGCTATCATCACCCTCTCCTTTAATTCCTTTTTCTTCTTCTCTGACGCCCTATCGTTCTCGTTTTTCTGGTTTTCGTAGTATTGGGCCATCTGGAGAATGGCTGCGGGTTTGGAGGCTGCCCAACTACTCTCGCTGGTCTGTAGTTTCTGGGAAACTTCTGGTGACAGACCCTTTACATAATTCTGGACGAAGAGGTGGTGTCCGGTTGCGGTGGTCATGTCTTGGCCACTGTAGTCGGAAAACACAGTCTCGAATGGGGAGAAGTATTCAGACACGTCTTCCTGGGGTTTCTGGCGGCAAGCCGTCACTATCGACCAGTCTACCTTTCTTTCAGGGATTAGAGTCTTCAGCTTTTGTACAATCTTATCTGGGAGCTCTAGGATGGCTTTCGGGGGTTTCTGTCCTGGTTCTCGCTGTTTATCTATGGTATCGAGCTGTACCCAGGTATATCCGAACGGCTCAGCGTGGTCAACTTTCCGGATTTGTTTCCACACATCAGCCGGCAGACATAGCCCAAAGAACAAGTCGATATCTGCTAACGTCATTATCGTTGAGCCTAAGGCTGTACCTAATTCAGTGTAGAAGGCAGTCGGGTTCTTTCTCAAGTCGGGTAGGGTCTTTCTAAAGGTCAAAATATCTTGCCGGTCCCACGGCTGGTAGACCCAGTTATATACAACCCTTCCCTTCGCATCTTGGTGGTTGATGTCGTCGTGTGTTCCCTGACCCCGTGGGGGGACCCAGTAGGGGGCAGCTTCTTTAATGGGCATCATGGCATCGGCCCTTCCTCCCTTGGGTTTAGTTGCTATGGGGGTTTCTGTTTCGGTTGTTTGTCCATGTTCTTTAAGATGTCGGTAGACCTCGAGTGTACGAGTGAAGAGGTTCGCTACATCGCCCTCTCTTTCTTCCCCGATGTCTATCTTTCTATATAGGGCCGCTAAGCCTTCGGGACCTTTATCGTGGTACCTATCCTCATATGCATTCAGGGCGTGATAACAGAGCCGTACGACAAAGTGTCGTCTGCGGTTGTCGGCATACGATTTATACACATCCGTTATATACTCCTCACTTTCTTTTCGCTTCACCAGCGTCCCTACTATCCTATCGATTCCTGCTCGTTCATCCTTGGTTAATCGATTCATTCTGGTGGAATCGTTCTTTCTCATCTCATGGTCATCTAGCGTTATAGCCGACGTTGGGTTCAGTACAAGAGGCTCAGCCGGCGCGGAGGCCGTGAGGGCCGAGGCCCCTGTACTGCCTTCGTTCGTGTTCGGGGGTTGTGGGTGTTGCACTACTGGTTGGGAGGGTGCATACGGAGGGGGCATGTAAATGGTCGGGGGACCTAACAGTAATTCGTCATTCGTTTGCTGCTTGGAGGACAACACAGGGTAGAGCAAAGAAGGGGTCCTAGCAGCGTACTGGTCTGAGGTTTCGGGCTCCTGTCTTAGTTTAGTTTCCCTTCTCTCCTTTATGTCTTCTTCTAACTTTTTAGCGGCAAGGTGAGCTGCCTTTCGTAATTCCTTTTCTGCTTTTACTTCTTCCCTCTTTTTCCGTTGCGTCGCTTCTTTGCGCCACATGCCAATACTGTCAAGCATGGTAGGCGTTGTCTTATTGCTACGCAGAGCTACTTCTAGCGCTTCTATCTTGTGGTCGTCGAAGGATCCCATCAGTGGCCACTGACTTTCGGGCTCCTTCTTGGTATATTTATGCCACAGCTTGCTATAAGCCACAGCGACTAGTCCATATTTAGTGAACATGTCCTTATTAGGGGTGCCTTCCAGTGGAGCCGGGTGGTTCACCTCTAATAAGCGGTCCGGGCAGAACCAACTACCAATCAGTGGGGAGAAGATAGGCATGACGGGTTTCAACGGGGACAAAAGTCAGCACTACCTATCTTTTCACTGCTTGCAAAGACTAGACAGAATATCTCTATTCCTCGTTATTTGTAAGCAGAGAATACCTCCAAAGAACCAATATCGAACAACTAGTGTTCGGACAATCAATCAATCAATCAATGGGGAGATAAAGATAGGCACGACGGGTTTCAATGGGGACAAAAGTCTGCGTTACCTACCCTTCACTATTTGCAAAGACTAGACAGAATATTCCTATTCTACGTTATTTGCAAACAGAGAATATCTCAAAAAGCACTATTCTTCAAAACAATCAATGTTCGGACAATCAATCAATGGGGAGATAAAGATAGGCACGACGGGTTTCAATGGGGACAAAAGTCTGCGTTACCTACCCTTCACTATCTGCAAAGGGAGAGAGAGAGAGTATTTCTACTCCTCCCCGTTTGTAGACAGCGAATATCTCAAAAAGAACAATCAATGAGCAATACTAGTATTCAAACAATCAATCAATTATTTCGCACTTTTGTCGTGTTTCACGACCTTACCCGGACCGCATGGACAGTTTCTCGTCTTCCGCCTCCAGCGCCCGATCGTCCTCTATTCTCCGTATTTGTCGCGGCACTCCTGATGGTTCCCAGTCAGGACCGTAGATCACTCGAGAGAGGTCTGCTCGGAACCAGTGAAGTTCGGATGATCGGCTGCCAGACGAGGGTCTATTGGGCAGGAGCTCTCCCGATCGTTGCAGTCGTTCACTCTGTCGTCGGGACCTCTCCCACTGGATCCACGTGTCGCTGATGGGCCCCACGTTTGGGACGCCAATTGTTAAATGGTAGCGGCAGTTTCAGTCGATAACCTTCCAAGTATTTGCCCGGCGATAATCGCCTCTCATACCACTCGATAATTTACCAATAAAAGAGGCAGGCGCCGGAGACTGGAAGGCAGGAAACAAGGTTTTATTCCGTCGGAGCAGAACACATCAGATCAGACAGCAAGGTATCGTCACGAGGTGCTCTAACCGCATCTCTGAGACCTGGTCTCTTATACACTGGTTTATTGCTTTATTACACATAGTACATTCTTGAGATTCTTTTGAAGTACGGGGGAATATCCCCTGGAGCCCCGGTTCAGATCCGATCCCACACATAGATACAGTAGAAGTTCCCACCCTTCCCGCAGTGGGAGATGGCTATCGCGCAGCAGGGAATTCCGCTAATTCCCGGGGTGTGTGCAACTGGCCGGGTCTCAGGGGGTAGGAGCTTTGATCTACTGTAATCCCTTTGATGTGGGGTGTTTCCCTTACAGTAGGGGCAGTAAACTGCACCCGCAGGGCTAGGTGATGGCCTGGGACCAGTTCAGACAATGGGGCGCAGAGGAAGGGGGTTATCAAAGGAGAGGCATGACCATGTATGGGTTGTCGGTTGGAAGTGGTTCCGTAGCAGGGTCGCGCAGAAGGAGAGGGTTTATGGCCTGTATGAGAGAGCGGGGGTGGCCAGCGCGCGGGGGATGCTCGCAGCGCCAAGGGGACCGCGCTGACGATTGACAATGAGTGGGGAGAGAGTGGGGTGTCTAAAATGGCGGCCGCGCATTCGCTGTGCGTGACGCTGGGGAGAGGCAAGATGGCGCAGATGATGTTCAGTTTGCACGCTAAATTTCCACAGTATAGCGTATAACTACCCATACGGGCCTCCCAGAGCTCAAGACAACACGTCTGCCAGGTATCTTTTGAGGGTAGGTGATAAATGACTAAAACAGATGAGTTTTTAGGTGTTTCCTAAAGCTGGATTTAGAGTTCTAAGGACAGCAGGTAGGTTTTCCAAATGTTGGGAGCTAGGTAGACAAAGAAGCGACCTTGCTCCTTGTCTTGTGTATCCTAGAGACTGTCAGCAACCTTAGACTCCCAGACTGCAAAGACCTCCTGGGAATGTGAGGGTTGAGTAGTTGCTGTATGAGCTGTGGGCCTCTCCCATGCATAGCCCGATGGGCTAATCACGGAACCTTGAAGTGGATTATTTTCTGCACTGGCAGCCAGCGCAGAGTTTCTAAAGGCAGCGCAGCCGGCTGGTGTTTAGAAGGATCCGGGCTGCCACGTTTTGGACAACTTGTAGTTTTTTTATCATGGACTTGGGAATTCACAGATAAAGAAAATTTCCATAAACTTGTCGGAATTAACCAGCCCCTGTACAATCACTCTCCTCGAGGAGAACCGTAGCAGCATAGCAATTTTCCTAAAGCTCTTAAAATTCTGAAGCAGCTCCAAGAAAGTTTCCTGACTTGTGTTTCCATGGAGAGTTTATTGTCCACCCAGGAGCCCAGGCTTTTAACTGCTTGACGGAGTGGATGAAGGATGCTCCCCAAGGTAGTCCGGCCACGAAAGCTCCGTCCACCATTTACGATTGTTTCCAACTACTAATTCTTCCATCTTTTTGCCATTCGGTTTTAGGTTACTTGTGGACATCCAGTCTGTCACCTGTTTTAGACAGGAGTTCAGTTGGTTGGAGGTCTCCCTATTTTTGAAGTAAGAGACATGATGATCTGGGTGTCCTCTGTGTAGGATACTAGTGCGACACCGGGTCCTCGTACAATCTCTGCTAAAGGGAAGCACATATAGGCTAATGGGCACAGTTCAGAGTATAATTCAGAGAGGCGTTGTTGTGCAGAAGAAAGCTTAATTGAAAGGCAACTCTCTAACTCTGAGCTTCACAGCATCTTGCATGGGCATCAATTCACCAAAATGCCTGGGTTAGCGGAAGTGACATCACACACCATTTGACCTTTACTTTGAGTCACACACACACACACATACACACATGCACGTGCTTAAACATACACGCCCATTTACACACTCTCAGATCAACAAACTCACCTCCAAGCATGCATACAAAATACATTTAAAAGCATGCGTTCTTACCTTATCTGTCAGATGGGGTCATATTCCAGCTAATTATACTCCATCTTTTCTAATACTAATAATGAATAATATTATTCACTATTTGTGTAATAAACTTTTTGACAGAAAACCATGAAAATGGAGCTCCAAACCACGCCCATTAGGGTGAGCTGCACCTGTATTCCAGGCACTGAATTTGCCACCTCTTAGGCCAGGGGTCAGAAAGGGGTTGCAAAGGGCAAGCCAGAGGTCACAACTGCGACTCCTGGTGACCCCTAAATGACATCCATGGCATCTTTGTGCTTTTATTATCCTTTTACGTGGTCCTGAATTTCTTGATGGTGAATGTAAATTCCACTTGAAAGACGTCTGTCTTCTATTTCTATGCTAATAAATCCTTTCCATCCTCTCGGTATGTTCCATCTGAGACTGTCGGTCCCTTCACGTCGTTTCATTTCATGGTTGTGTTGTTTGAGCCTTGAATTCTGTTTGACAAATGAAGACCAGGCAGCTCACCTCTACCTCTGTCAACAAGTGTCCTGGAGAGTTTGTAATGGATGTCGTTTTACATCTTTAACAGGGGGAAGTTGTGAAGCTTTGGAACCCCAACTTTTAGGCCTGGGTGTAACAGGAGTCTCTAACCTTCAAATACAAAAATAATGAAAGGCGAGTGGCCCCTTCTGAGTCAGCTCCGCGTGCAAACTGTCAGCAGCGCTGCCTCATATATAAATCTAACATGTTAGACAGGTAGGACCAGAATAGATTCTAGGCGCCTCGATCTCTGAAAATGACTGCGGCTGGAGGAAGGGGGCGTGGATAAAAAAGGCTTGTACAGGTAACAAGGAAACTTTACTGACCCTAAACACTCTGAAAATGAAACTAACCATATATAAGAGTTCTGAAAGATGAAAATAACGTCCCATCGTTCTACCTTTTGAAAATGAATGTAGCGGGCCCTTACTCCAAGGACAAGGGTGCGGACTGGAGAGTGTGCGTGAACGCTCTGGTGGTCCAGCTCGTTAGTTGTATGGCTTGCTAATTAGGGGTGACGCAAGGTGAAAAAGAGAAAAAAACATCTTAATTCCAGTAGTGCAGGCATCACACCCAGAGGTCACTCGGAGGCAGGGATCTATCCCATTAACATCCCCCCTACTCTGGGATACAGGCCGTGTTACCAAAGGATGCTCACACATTCCAAAGATGCCTTCTTGGCCTTGAGGTAGAAGAAGAAACATAGGGCTTGGGCTAGGCTTTGGCAAATCAGGACATCAGCCAATCAGTGATCAGTGATAGAGGTACTGTCCGCCATATTTAGAGTGTCGTTGACATCATTCTCCCACATCCGCCCAACTCTAAAGCCCATAATTCGTCAGAGTGTTAGCTCGATGCTGCAAGGACCTCTGTGCTAATGGCCTTTCAGTGCCAACATCTGCATCGCGCCTCTGTGCTGGAAGATTACCACGGCTGCAGTCTGCCGGCATGAGCATTGCTAAATGATATTATTATGTTTTATTCTAGAAATGTACTTCAGGGAAAGAAGGGGTGTACAAAGGATGTCCAGAAGGGATGGACCCACGCCATACCATCAGAATAACCATTGACCATATTCATTAGTTATTTATATATATTTTAATTATGGCTCGGAGTTTTCCATTTTTACAGATTTATACAGATAAATACAGTCAGAAAACAACGTGCATCTGGTCTGTATTTATTTTTAAAAGTGGCAAAATGCTGAAAATGGTGTTTCTGGCGAGTGATTCTCCATGCTGTCCTTCGTGAAATCCAAGCAAACAGCTGAACAGATAGGCCGGATGGGCAGTTAAAAACAGGATGCGTTTTCCTCCAATACAGGCAAGAGTTAACATATATTTGTATGTAATGCTAATATTTACCTGTGGGTGTTGCGCTTTCTTATATTTTGCTTCATTTGCTTATACGCGCAAAACAGGCATCGTTGTATGAGTGCATGTTTATGATTTAAAGAAATGTGGAAATATACCATTTTACGACTCCGTTTTATTCTCAAAAGACAAAATAAATATGGATAAAGGCAACAAAATATAGCCAAAAAATCAATATGAATTAAAACAGACGGAAATGTTAAAAAACAAAAGAATATCATAAAACCGGGAGCCCTTTTTCTAATCTGCAAATACATCTTATATTGATATCCTGAATATATGACGGCCTGGCCCTCCTGGACTTACCTGGACACCTTTTCAAAAGATTGAGACATAATAAGATTTTATTTGTCAGTCTCAGTCATAAATACATCCAGCAGTGCCCCAAGTGGCATGTTAATCAAACACAGATCTAGGCATTATTGGACTCTGCTTCCCAGGTCCCCCATGCTTCCTTCCAGTTTGCGCACACACTTCCGGCTTTAAAGGGACAAGCTCCACAATGCCACCATGAATGGCGCATGCTGTCAGATTGCAAGCAGCTGGCCACTTTAGCTGGGCAACTTCCATTTTACAAATGGCATGAGCTGCCCCCAGCATGCTTTTAGACCGCAGGAGAAGTTGCCAAGAACTAGAACATGTTCGTACATCTGCCTCCAGGTGGCCTTTAGGTCTCATGTAATCATAAATTCCTCTCTGCTATCCAGAAAAGCACTGAGATCAGCACACATGCAACGTTATATAATAATGCACAGAATATGAAACAAAGACGCATGCTCTCGGTATATTAAGAGCATGGAAGAATGCCAAGCTAGCACTCACAGAGACAAGCTGAGGGCTTTAAGTGGGCAGGGTCCTGCCAGTGCTCAGCACCGGCAGTTCTAAAAAGCAGGTGCTGAGACGGGTCCCTATCGGGCTCTCCAGTTTTGACCTCACCCTCAGGGTGAAAAAAAAATCTCAACTCTGCAGCAGTGCCACCCTTTACTGCCTCTGATGTAACTTCAAGGAGACTGGCTATAGTTCTTTCACAGATCATTTCAGAACTGAAACATTTTCAATTTTATATACAACAAAGCCATAGCTTTTGCTTATTTATCTTATACAACTAACAACCATTGACAAACTCAATAGTCCTGGCTTGTTGTAGGTATATGTTACATGTTGTATCATATATCTGGATGCAATGAAAGAAGAGGCAAAATACCAGTCGGGCAGCACACTATGCTAAGGATTTTTTAGCTTATGTGTTTAAGTCACGCCCTTAATTACATTGGCCACGCCCGTTCGAGAGACTCCCCCAGTTTTTTCATCCCACTTAAAGCCCTGGACAAGCTCGTCCACAACAACCACACTAATGAGTGTGCATTTAGTAGAAAATGTGCCTGGATTTGTGCTGGGAACAATACTTTGTTCAATGTTGGGCACGTTTATAGCATTGCGCTGGAACGCTGGGCGCTAGGACCTCCTCGGCTGAGGAGGAGTGGTGAGGGCGGGATAAGGGAGGAGGCAGAGTCATGCCCTGGAAAGGGCAGTAGAGAGTAGGAATTAAGAAAGGAAGGTTGTGAATAAACAAAGCTACTAGAATCCTGACCTTGTGTCCGTGTCCTTTGTGTGAAGGACACTACAACTGGCGACGAGGGTAGCCACGGCCCATGCGGTGTGGGTGCGTGCCCTGTGACTGCGACTGCCGGGCGGAGTTGCGCGAGCGTGTGGAGCGCTCTTCAGGATTCACGTGGTGCGGTTCGGGAGCCTACCCCGACCGTGTTCAGTCTGGCGTGCTGCGACGCGGGTGCCCACCCCGGTCGTGTCTGGATTGCCGACAGACTGAGGGGTAGCTGAGAGCCCCCCGACGCTGGAGTAGCGCAAAGAGTGAGGGACACCTGCGGGGCCCCCCCCCGACGTTGGAGTGGCGTGGAGGTCCCACGTTCCCTGCATGCAACGACAATCTGGGTGACCACCCCAGTCGCGTGGTTCCTGTGCCCTGGTACCTGTGGGTGAGTGCCTTCCTTCGTGTCCGGGAACTGGGAGAGGCCCGGTTGCCTGAGAAGCTGTTACCGGTGTGTGCAAGTCGAAATCTCGTGGGGAGCGTGAGTTCGTGGCGGACATCTTTGAGTCAGGCGTCTGCACCAATCCCCTGTGAGGAATCCCTGGCGGCCATTTTGGAGTCAGGCGAAGTTCATAAAACAGCATCAAGCACTGGTAAAGTCAACTGAAAAGTGCCTAAAAGTCAACAAGCATTGGTAAATATCACTGAATGATCTGAAATTCATCAAGCACTGGCAAATTTAACTGAAATGAGCATAAAAGTCATCAAGCATTGGTAAATGCAACGGAATAACCGGAACGTCATTCAGCATTGATACATTCAACTGAAAATTTCAAAAACTCGCCAAGCATTGGTAAAGTCAACTGACAGGCCGCTTCATCACCATGGCTACCTCACCATCTCGTCGAGCAGGTCCGGCGCAAGCCAATGCTGGACATACGGGGATGTTTGGAGTGTCGTTTCTGCGTCCACCTGAACCGTTGGTCCTCGAAACAGGAGGAGGTATGGGTCTTCGGTGGAAGGAGTGGCCTGAGGATTTTGAAGACTTCATGAAGGGTTCACACGTGACGGACGACAGTCAACAGATGATAGCACTACATAATTTAATAGGAAAAGATGTCGGCCAAATCATAAAGGAACTACCTGCAGCCGATGTGGCATCCTACACTGATGCGTGTGTAGCCCTAAACCGAAAATTCTTGCGCAAAAAGAACGTTGATTATGAGAGCTACACGTTTAACCTGGCGGCTCAAGAAAAAGAAGAGCCCATGTGCGCCTTCATCACTCGCCTTAGATGTCTGGCACGCTATTGCGAGTTTGACTCTTTCTCGACCGAAGATGCACTTCGTCTGAGGGTTATTGAAGGATGTCAGTCCGAATCCTTAAGACGGAAATTGTTAAAGAAAAGTTATTCGCTGGACCAAATTGAAGAGATGACACGGGTGCATGATCAGGCTGAAGAGCATGCCAAAAAGATGGAAGCAGGGAGAAGCGAAAAGCGTGAACAAGCGTTCAGGCTTCAATCCCGCAACACACGCAGATATTCTCCAGCGAAGCCGAGGTCATCGCGGTCCAAGATGCAACAGCAGCCTGTAGACCAACGACGTCGTAGCTCCAGTCGAAATAACAGACGGCGGGAGCGTCATCTCAAGTGTTATCGTTGTGGCTATGATTTTCCTCACACGGACGGGTGCCCCGCTATGGGTCAGAAATGCCGGAAGTGTGGAGGGGAGAACCACTTCGAGAACGTATGCGGAACCTACAGAAAAAACAAACAGAGAGATCAGGAAAGGTCATCTCGATCTGTGAGCACGCGTCATCAGGCCAAAGCAGTACGTGATCACAGAGATTTGTCAACAGGATCCTCCCGCTCCAGCTGCCAGTCTCGCCAAAGCTATCGATCTCGACACACGTCTTCTCAAGAATCAAGGTCACTGTCTCCCATCTCGCAGGACAGAGATAAATATGTATGTATGGTCGCTGACCCCGACCGACTGAAGAAATATCCTCGGCTCAGCTTCCAAATCGGCAAGCACTGGACCAAATTTGTGATGGACAGCGGAGCTTCTCTAAACTATATACCAGTGGCGGAATATCAGAGGATGAAGCCACCACCGCGACTAAGCCCTGCTCATGTGAGAGCTTACACTTGGATGTCTAAAAAGCCACTCCCGTGCTTGGGGAAGTTCTCAACGCATCTCACATATCAAGATCGCACCATTCCTGCTTGCATCCATGTCATTAAAGGGCCAGAGGCTGATTGGCTTCTGAGTCTTCCGACTGCCGAGCGGCTAAGACTAGTGGACATTTTGTACAGGGTTGATGACAAACTTGATGTGGCTCAAAAATTTCCAAAGCTATTTGCTGGCCTGGGAAAGATGGCTCATTGTCAAATTCGATTACACATTAACGAACAAATAACTCCAGTAGCTCAACACCATCGACGGGTCCCCTTTCATCTCCAACACGCAGTTGAACAGGAGCTACAAGATCTGCTCAAAGCTGACATCATTGAAAGGACAGATGGACCTACACCCTGAGTTTCTCCGGTAGTCGTTGTGCCGAAAAAAGGTGAACCTGACAAAGTCCGGCTGTGTGTGGATATGAGGGCGCCCAACACCGCCATTGAAAGAGAAAGACACCCCGGGCCACATATCAGCGACATGATTGCGTCACTCAACGGAGCAAGGATATTCTCCAAACTGGATCTCAATAAAGGTTACCACCAACTGGATTTACATGAGCAGTCGCGTTACATCACAACTTTTTCAACGCACATTGGCCTCTTCCGATACAAGAGACTCAGTTTCGGAGTGTCTTCTGCTCCTGAAATCTTTCAAGAAGCCATTAGGAAAACGATTCATCACATCCCAATGCCCTAAACTACAGCGATGATATCCTGGTGTATGGGTCCACAACACAAGAACACGACACTGCCTTAGAACGAGTCTGTCATGCACTAATGGAAGCCAATCTCACGTTAAATAAAGCCAAGTGTGAGTTCCACAAGTCCACGTTGAAGTTCTTTGGCCATATCTTCTCCCAGGCGGGAATGAGACCAGATCCAGACAAAGTGGCGGTGCTGAATGACACCCCCAGCCCCCGGGATGCAGGAGATGTTCGCTACTTTTTAGGGATGGCCAGCTACTGTGCCCGATATATCCAAGATTATGCAACCATCAACTATCCCCTGAGACAGCTCACAAAACAAGGTCACCCGTTCCAGTGGTCAGCGGGATGTGAACAAGCCTTCAACAAAATCAAAGCGGCTGTGGAGTCAGCCGACAACATGGCTTACTTTGATCCGAAGAAAAAGACAGAAATTACTGCAGATGCCAGTCCAGTGGGGCTGGGAGCAATTCTAGCTCAATATGACTCGGAAGGTGATCAAAGATACATAAAATGCCTATGCAAGCAGAAGCCTGACTGAGACGGAGAAAGCATATTCACAGCCCGAAAAAGAAAGCCTGGCTGTTGTCTGGGCCTGCGAGCACTTCCACATCTTCATATACGGAAAACATTTTACATTAATCACTGACCATCAGGCCCTCATTACCATCTTTGGTAATCCTCGAGCTAAGATGCCACAGAGAATAGAACGCTGGGGCCTTCGCCTCCAAGAATACACGTACACAATTGTGCACAAGCTTGGAAAAGCAGAACACCCTGCTGATTACATGTCAAGACACCCCAAAGAAACAACCAAGTGCAGATCGTCTGTAGCCGAGGAATATATATGCTTTGTGGTGGATCAGGCCCGACCACCCGCAGTCCCGCTGGAGGCCATCTTAGATGCCACTCTTGAAGATGTCACTCTGCAAGAGGTAAAGCGCCGTATACAGAACAATGACTGGAGACACTAAGATGTCGACATCCAAACAGTGCAGTTGACAGACATGAACTTGCAGCCTTCAAGCACGTGAAGGAGGAACTGTCAGTAGCCACAAATGGTCTGATCTTAAGAGACAATCGAATAGTCATCCCGAAACATTTACGGCAAGGCATCATTAACCTGGCACATGAAGGTCACAGAGGCATTGTGGCCACAAAGAGAGCCCTTAGGGAGCGAGTATGGTTTCCGGTCCTAGATCAAATGGTAGAGATCACATGGAAGGACTGTCCCCAATGTCAACTGGTCAGTCGACCTGATCCCCCCGCACCACTGCAAATGTCTCGATTGCCGGAGGGTGTGTGGCAGCATATTGCTGTAGACTTCTTTGGGCCATTTAAGCCTGGACAATATACCCTGGCTATCATGGATGAGTACTCACGGTTTCCGATTGCATAACTCATTGCATCAACCAAAGCGTCCAGCACAATACCGGTGTTGGATGAAGTGTTTGCCGCTTGGGGCATTCCCAAAATAGTGAAAACGGATAATGGGCCCCCATTCAACAGTCAAGACTTCGCAGACTTTGCCAAACATCTCAACTTCAAGCATCGCAAAATTACACCTCTGTGGCCACAGGCTAACGGAATGATTGAGAGATTTATGTCCAGCCATCCAACAGGCTGAAGTGTCGCGACAAGACATTCAAAAGGTCTGAAATGAAGTCCTGCGGGCTTATAGAAACACGCCTCACTCCACTACTGGTAAGTGTCCCGCGACCCTAATGCTGGGCTGGCCAGTGCGCACCAGAATACCCATGGTTGACTGGACTGATGAAGCACTATTCCATGATTCTGACCCAGATGACATCGCTAGCACTGATCGACTCAGGAAAGAAGAGAATGAAGACATATGCAGATCGTCGTAGAAGAGCTGCACCACCCGTGATTCACGAAGGTGACTGGGTACTAGTGAAACAAGAACAGCAAAAGAAGACTGATTGTCGTTATCATGAAACTCCCCTAGTGGATCACCAAACAAAAAGGAACCATGATCACTGCGGAATCGGATGATAAGAGAATCACCAGGAATGTGGCACACTTTCAGAAGTGTAGTCCTAAAGTCAAAGAACTACTCGATGGTCCTACCACTGGAGAAACGAGACTAAATGCAACCGAAATCAGTGACCATTCACCGAGAGCGATCCCTGGTGGAGGAGAACCAGACTGTCCAGACCACAGTGGTCGTCCCCGCCGAACCATCAAGAGACCGAGTCATCTGATCGAAGAACTGTAAATATGTGACATTACTTTTGGTTATTTAAAAAAAAAAAAAAAAGAGTGATTTCGCTCATTTTGTTAAGAAAGGGGGAGATATAGCATTGCGCTGGAACGCTGGGCGCTAGGACCTCCTCGGCTGAGGAGGCGTGGTGAGGGCGGGATAAGGGAGGAGGCAGAGTCATGCCCGGGAAAGGGCAGTAGAGAGTAGGAATTAAGAAAGGAAGGTTGTGAATAAACGAAGCTACTAGAATCCTGACCTTGTGTCCGTGTCCTTTGTGTGAAGGACACTACAACGTTGTCCTCTTAAGGTACGCGGTGGACGGAAAACAACTCATATTAAAAGTGTATTTGCATATTTCAGACTAGAACAGCAACAGCAGATCACTACCGTAGCACAGGGTCTTGAAACCCACAGCTCCAAGTCTTCTAAGCACTGCATCCATATCACATATTCTAATTTTAGACTGGGACCCTCTGCGTCTTTTGGAAAGACACATATATCGGCGACAAGCCTGTCCACCAGGAGGCGATAGTGAGAGCATATGATGTGATTCAACAGGAGGGCCGCTTGTGCTGCCTGCGGTTCTGTACACTTTGGGCGCTAGTTATCATAGATTCTAAATATAGAACTGACAATAGAGTGAAGAAGTCGGTCTCAAGCACAGTCCAATCAGCAAAGCACCATGGGATAGGCAGAGGCTGATTAGGTCTTCTCGACTTTACCGTGATCTCTCCTTCACCCCAATCATGATGAAAAGTGTGAAGGTGGTGAGAGGGGGCCTGGGGGCAGCGAGAAGCAAGTAGAAAAGCAAAACGAGAGAAAGCTTTGAATAAAAAAGAGGCGAGGAAGGGCTTCAAGGCACCGCACAGACAGAAGAGAGTGTAAGGGTGACAAAGGAGGGAACGGAATGAAGATAATAGGCAACAAGAGAGGGTGAAGGGGAGACTTGGCCGGACAGGGTGGAAGTGTACGGGCCAGTACAAGTGGGGATCAGGGGACAAAAAGAACATATTAAAAGGATGAAAAAAGTAAAGACAGAAGGAAAGAAAGACAGGATAGCTGGAGGGGTGAGAAAATGTGGCCTAATAACCAGAGCTGCCAACTTTGGAACTGGGGAACGAGACTCGAGTCTCGGCGTCGGCTAAACATCCTGTGATTCTAGGCAAATCACTTAGGGGCATAATATCAAGACAGGCGATAAAATTATCGCTGCTTTAGCGGCAGAAAACTGCCGCGATAATGGGCTTAATAATATGCTCTATGGAATTCCAATTGAAGCCCATGTTAGATGTGAAGGACATCTAACATGGGGTTCAATTGGAATTCCATAGAGCATATTATCAAGCCCATTATCGCTGTTTTAGCAGCAGTTTTCTACCGCTAAAGCGGCGATAATTTTAATGCCGGACCTTGATAATATGCCCCACAATCTCCCGGTGCCTACAGAAAATGAATGTGTCCTTGTGTAATATAACTGGTGCTCATGTAAAGCGCTCCAATAGCTTCAGGTCGAGTTTGCGCTGTATAAAGATTGCAACAAAAAAAAAAAAAGAGGAAAGGAAGAGAACAAGTAAGAAAGTAAGGATGCTTGTGGGGCGGGATTAAGGAGGGAAAGTGGAAGGACAATCTCATTTCCTGAAGGGGAGAATGAATTAAAGGTTAAATCAGAGTGAGGTGAGCGAAAACAAACTGAGTGAGAAAATGTTTTAGAAAAATAGGGAAAAGGGCAGCAAAGAGAGAAAGATTAAGGAGATGGCAGAATCGAGCTGAGAAAACACACATGCAGTTCAAAAAAATGAGCAGAGTAGAGTAAACATGTAGATAGGCAGCCTTCATAAAGTGCTTTGCAATACCCGCCAAAGAGAACAAGCATTTGCAATGCAATTGGTCTCGCCTTTTGGACCTTATAAGCAGTCCTTAGTTTGAGCCGGTGGTTTCCGATGCTGAGCACCGGCACTTAATTATTAACATAGGCGCTTGAGCATCAGTTAAGGAGACATTCATTTTTGGTAGGCAGAGGTCGATTAAGTGATTCACCCAGAATCACAGGATGTTGAGCCGAAACTCAAGGTTCGCCGGCTCCGAGGGCGGCAGCTCTGGCCATTATGCACCGTCCTCTCCCCACTTGTATGGTTTGTTGTTTCTGTGGAGAAAAGGGGTGGTCAAAGCTCCCTCCTGACGAGAGCCCCAGCACTTATTTTAACAAATTAATCACTGCTTATAAGTGTTTAGCCATTTAACAAATATAACATTTTACCTTTTACGAACAACGTACCTATTTTTAAAATACGCATTGAATTGCCGCTGCATTCAGCTACTAAAATACAATATTTTAACACTTTTAGCAAAGCAGCATCATAGCACCTGAATTGGATAACTGGGAGTCTGGAACTTGTATGTTACAAGCTACAAATTGTAAGTGTCCGAGATGCGGCCATCTGCAACAAAGTGCTGTAGCTTTAATAACTTTAAGAGTCATTTTCAGCATCCATTTTTTTCACGAGGCATGCTTACATTCATTCATACACACACAAGTACCGCCAGTGACACGAGAAACCCCTGCTGCAGGACCTAATGCGTTTAGCCTTATCCTGTTATTAAACACATGGCCAATGAAAGTCGAGAAGTTGCACACAAATTTTTTTTTAAAAGCTGTGACTCAAATCAGTGTACTAAAATGAAAAAAATGAGTTTCATTTTGCCAACAATACACTTTTGGAAATACTAATATAATGAAAGGTTCACAACTCGCAGGGTGTATATTTGTCTTTTTTCCAGGACTGAAACTTTGTGAGAAGACAAAAAGTTGTAGCGAATGGGGTGGGTGGTGGGAGCCCTTGGTTTGCCGCTTCCTGTTCTCACCCCAGCTCAAGGGAATGTCAGGAATGTATAGCTAATTGCCAGACTGTTCCCTTGGCGTCACCAGCACAGAGCAAGGCTCATTCAGGTGAAGCAAGACGGAGAGCCTGGACATTCAAAGGTTCTTCAGTGGGATTTTCACCAAGGCTGACCTCTGTCATGCTATGGACGCCTGACCTTTCAGGAATAAATGATTGCGAGAATAGTGACTCCTGTGTTACCCAGTTGCGTCGAATCAATCAACACTATGGGGCAGATTTACAAGCCCCTTGCGCCACCCGTACGTCACTGTTCCCATGTTAAAAATGTCGCAAAAGTGGCGCAAGGAGCTACTAAATAAGCCCCTATGTTTAGACGGGTTAACGCAAAGTGCCCTAACCTTTCAGTTGAGGTCATTAAAAAAAAAGAACAACAATAAGAGGTTCGAGCTACATGTAAGTAGGTCCCCGTGTCTAGGTGAAGGCTGAGCGAGGGAAATTAAGGTAAAATTGACGAACATGAAAGAGAAAGGTCTTTCCTAAATTAATTATGCATCCAACACAAAATGCACTTCATACTGAGCGGGCGCACCCATTCATTGTTGCTAGTCACGGGTGATTTGCCCAGAATCACAGGATGTTGAGCGTCCTTGCCGAGACTCAAACCGGTTCCCCCGATTCGAGGTGAGCCGCCCTAGCCGTAAGGCTACATCCTCTAAGAACGATATCAGTATATGTACAAAACTCAAAACCACCCGAATTCCGCTTTCGGCGCAGCGTAAATAAAACCGAAAGCACAATATATGCCGATTTGAAGGAAAAGTGGGGAAGGTTTAAAGCATTCTTTGAAAGTCCGACCGCCAAGTCTGAGAGACACTGCGGGGGATGGTACTGGTACCACAAGACGGCAGACAGACACTGCACGCATTTGCACCAATGGTGTATAGTTAAAGTGAGTACCCAGTTACTATCAATGCTAACAATGGTCATTCGTGTGAATTTAATAGCTCTGGACGAATGACCAAACATCTCAAAGTGAGCACCCTATGAACAAGGGCAAATAGTCATGATTACAGCATATTTATGTAAAGGGAAGCACTTCATGATGACACTCTGTGCGTCTCCGTGTGCGCGCTTCACAGGAAGAACAAATTCAGCACCTTTACATGCAATATAAAAACAAAACCCCTCACTTTAAAATAATACTATAATGATGAGAGGTACATTAAAACCACAATGGAGCCTGACCAGTTTATGGCAGATGAGAGCCCTCTGAAGTTGAGGCATAGACGTGGCTTCCCTGCTAGCATTGGAGCAGTGACGTACGAAAACTAGGGTACAGTCTGGGTGGCTGAAGTCAGTTTGATGCACCAAACACTGCTTGCTAGAGCCACCTCGAATGTACCCGGCGCCGTGGAACATAGAATAAATCCGGTTACATTACCCATAAGCGTGCACATTTTATGGAAGCAGACGAGTTATATTCAGAGTTATAGAGCTGAAGCCTCCTGCATGCTGACCCCTCTTTAACAACAACAAGAGTACTGCGCTATAAACAGACACCTTCAAAGCCCCCAGCTCTCGCCTCCTGACCAGTCCCAGGAGCGTATGCAATTGTCCGGCTGCCTTGAAAGTGGGCGTGGCCGCTGAATAAAGCATGTCCTCATGCTTGAGTTCGGAGAAACTCAATAAAGAAAATAAAACAGGTCCGGTGCAACAACCTAGTAAAGGGGCCAATAGCCATGGGAGGAATGAAATGACGACTTGGACGTACTAAGGAGGGGCTAATAAGCCTCATAATGAATCAAAAGCCAGCATTTACACACAAGCCAATGAAAAAGATGGGTGGGGTTGTGGGCGGAGCTTCCCCCACTATACTGTATACAGCATCTCTCGACGAGACAGCGCATGCGCTGCCTAGCCGAGACCTAAAAAGGAAAATGTCGGTCTTCGGTTCAAAACTATGGTAAATCAATCTACAAGCCTAAAGGAGGCACCTGGCCGTGAGCGGTTAATTAGGACCATTTCTGCCAAAACAGAAGGACAGGCAAAGATGCTGAGGTAGGCCCTGGCTGTTCGTAGAGTGGTCTAAGCAGAAAGGTCTTCCACAAAGACAACGTGTGCTGTGGTTTATGGTATGCCAGTGGTATTTCTAGTGCCCAAAAGACAAAACAGGGCATCCGGGCGCTGTGCGTAGCAGTCAACAGAAACAACCTCAATGGTTACACCAAGTGTAAATGAGAAGAACTCAATGAGAAAAATGGCAAAAATGCACGAAAGTGTAAAATATCATTTAACACGTGATGCCGTGCAGTTTATAGAACTACATTTGCGGTGATAAAAGCAGCGTCTTGGGAGGAAGCATTCCCGAAAACTTGAAAGAAGCAGACAGTGGCAAAATATACCATCTCGTTTCAGTTTTTGGAGGCAGAATTTCCATTCGGTATCGCAACAAACATTTCTGCTCTGCCAAGGGTGCAGAGGAGAATCTCTACATCCAGGCCTGGGTTTACTAATGGCTGTGGACCAGCCCTTGGGTGATGCCCAGATTTGAGCTGTGCCAATGAGCTTTTTCAGTGGCGAGTAAATTGACATAATGTTTTGCATCAACATGCTCCAAGGGAGCCTTTGTGGAAAACCTTACGAAATAACCCCGTTAAAGTCTAGATTTCGAGTTGCCCGGTACTGGCAGGGCAGTAAACTGGCATGTGCATTTACCATTACTGTGTGGAAAGTCCAATCCCATCCAGTGTCCTTCAATTACACCTAAGCCCCATGGAATGGGGAATTACCACATGGGACCAGAATTACCACTCGTATAACTACACAGAATTATTCCCAATTCCATGGGGTTCAACTCATATATTTACTACCTGCTCTGAGCAGGTTTTAATTGTATACTTCTGCCTCAGGGTGGGATGAGTGAGAGAGGGGAAGGAGGACAACAGGAGGGAAAGAATCAGACAGGGTCTTGAATGCTCCCTCCTGCCAGAAAACAAGTGACAGGCAAGGTTTTGTGTCTACTGCAGCCAAACCCTTATGCAATTGTACCTGATGTAATCACCACCTAATACAATTAGCTATGGTCTTCCAACACCTGGGAAAACCAGGTGCAAGAACTCTGATCCACTCTGAATCATTGGGGGTAGGGGGACTCACTTCCATTCTGTAACTCATCTCTGTCTGACGCATAATCTGGACCTCCCAGTTCTCTGCTAAATTCTTGGTGATTTCTCCACTTAAGTGTCAACATCTTGAATGGGAGGAACAGCAGGGGGAGAGACCCCTCTGGTGAGAAGCCCGTCAATGCCAGTGTCAGCTTGGCAGTGTGGGTGGTGGAGCTGTAAGTACCGCCTCCTGAGGCATACGTGCAAAGCTCAAAATACATTGCACATGGTGCTTGGGTGGAGTAGGGAAGCAGGGGAGAGGAGTGCACTTGACATTTTTTTTCTTGGTGCCCATCTTTGAACTAACCCAATCATCATTTATCAAGAAAGCTGCACAAGGGCAAAAAAACCTCAAATAATATTCCGCAGAGGCCATTAGGGCTGGGTGAAGGACATAAACTAGATGTTCCTAGCTTGCTTCCTCAGGCGAGGTTGCAGGCTTTCAGATGTGAAGACTGGCCCTCCACCTTCTACATAAGCAAAATGAGATTATGATACGGGCACCTACTATTTTTATAGTATATTCTTCTGCCTGTCTACACCAAGAAAAACAAAGGAGACTGTATAAAGCATTATTGAATGACTGAAAAATGAATGGCAGTGTGGAAATTTAGCTTGCAAACTGAACATTATCTGCGCCATCTTGCCTCTCCCCAGCGCCACGCACAGCGAATGCACGGCCGCCATTTTAGGCACCCCACTCTCTCCCCGCTCATTCTCGATCGCCAGCGCTTTCCCCTGGCGCTGCGAGCATCCCCCGCGCGCCGGCCACCCCCGCTCTCTCATACACAGGCCGTAAACCCTCTCCTTCTGCGCGACCCTGCTACGGAACCACATCCGACCGACATCCCATACATGGTCATGCCTCTCCTTTGATAACCCCCTTCCTCTGCGCCCCATTGTCCGAACTGGTCCCAGGCCATCACCTAGCCCTGCGGATGCAGTTTATTGCCCCTACTGTAAGGGAAACACCCCACATCAAAGGGATTACAGTGGATCAAAGCCCCTACCCCCTGAGACCCGGCCGGTTGCACACACCCCCGGGAATTGGTGGAATACCCTGCTGCGCGATAGCCATCTCCTACTGTGGGTGGGGTGGGGACTTCTACTGTAGATATGTGTGGGAACGAGCTTGAAGTGGGGGTTCCAAGAAATGTCTTTCCGTACATCAAAGCCTCAACAAGAATGTACCATATGTAATAAAGCAATAAACCTGTGTATAAGAGACCAGGTCTCAGAGATGCAGTTAGAGCACCTCGTGACGATACCTTGCTGTCTGATCTGATGTGTTCTGCTCCGACGGAATAAAACTTTGTTTCCTGCCTTCCAGTCTCCGGCGCCTGCCTCTTTCATTGGTAAATTATCGAGTGGTATGAGAGGCGATTACCGCCGGGCAAATACTTGAAAGGTTATCTATTGAAACTGCCTCTACCATTTAACAATTGGCGTCCCAAACGTGGGGCCCATCAGCGACACGTGGATCCAGTGGGAGAGGTCCCGACGACAGAGTGAACGACTGCAACGATCGGGAGAGCTCCTGCCCAATAGACCCTCGTCTGGCAGCCGATCATCCGAACCTCACTGGTTCCGAGCAGACCTCTCTCGAGTGATCTACGGTCCTGACTGGGAACCATCAGGAGTGCCGCGGCAAATACGGAGAGTAGAGGACGATCGGGCGCTGGAGGCGGAAGACGAGAAACTGTCCACGCGGTCCGGGTAAGGTCGTGATACACGACAAATTGCGAAATAATTGATTGATTGTTTGAAGTTTTGGAAATACTAGTATTGCTCATTGATTGTTCTCTTTGAGATATTCGCTGTCTACAAACGGGGAGGAGTAGAAATACTCTCTCTCTCTCTCTCCCTTTGCAGATAGTGAAGGGTAGGTAACGCAGACTTTTGTCCCCGTTGTAACCCGTCGTGCCTATCTTTATCTCCCCACTGATTGATTGTCCGAACATTGATTGTTTTGAAGAATAGTGCTCTTTGAGATATTCTCTGTTTGCAAATAACGTAGAATAGAAATATTCTGTCTAGTCTTTGCAAATAGTGAAGGGTAGGTAACGCAGACTTTTGTCCCCATTGAAACCCGTCGTGCCTATCTTTATCTCCCCATTGATTGATTGATTGATTGTCCGAACACTAGTTGTTCGATATTGGTTCTTTGGAGGTATTCTCTGCTTACAAATAACGAGGAATAGAGATATTCTGTTTAGTCTTTGCAAGCAGTGAAAAGATAGGTAGTGCTGACTTTTGTCCCCGTTGAAACCCGTCATGCCTATCTTCTCCCCACTGATTGGTAGTTGGTTCTGCCCGGACCGCTTATTAGAGGTGAACCATCCAGCTCCACTGGAGGGCACCCCTAATATGGACATGTTCACTAAATATGGACTAGTCGCCGTAGCTTATACCAAGCTATGGCATAAATATACAAAGAAGGACCCCGAGAGTCAGTGGCCACTGATGGGATCCTTCGACGACCATAAGATAGAAGCGCTAGAAGTAGCTCTGCGTAGCAATAAGACGACGCCTACTATGCTTGACAGTATTGGCATGTGGCGCAAAGAAGCAACGCAACGGAAAAAGAGGGAAGAAGTAAAAGCAGAAAAGGAATTACGAAAGGCAGCCCACCTTGCCGCTAGAAGGTTAGAAGAAGAAATAAAGGAGAGAAGGGAAACTAAACTAAGGCAGGAGCCCGAAACATCAGGCCAGTACGCTGTTAGGACCCCTCCTTTGCTCTACCCTGAGTTGTCCTCCAAGCAGCGAACGAATGATGAATTACTATTAGGTCCCCCGATCATTTACATGCCCCCTCCATACGCACCCTCCCAATCAATAGTGCAACACCCACAACCCCCAAACACGAGCGAAAGCAGTACAGGGGCCTCGGTCCTCACGGCCTCCGCGCCGGCCGAGCCTCCCGTACTGAACACAACGTCGGCAATAATGTTGGATGACCCTGAGATGAGAAAGAAAGAGTCCACCAGAATGAATTGACTAACGAAGGATGAACGAACAGGAATCGACAAAATAGTAAAGGCACTGGTGGGATCCTTTTTGACCTTACAAAAACTAAAGTAACGCTAGGAGTTAGCCCTTTGTGGGACATATGAAACCAAGGGAAGGAGCCAAGCTCACGGTCGAGACGGCCACGAGGTAGCCCGACTCCATTACTCTCGCTACCTAAACATGTCTGCCCTACTAAGGGTGGGCGTAGTTCGCGAAGTAGCACTTCGCGAAGCTACGCAAAGTGAAGTTCGCACTACGCGAGCTACGCGTAGCACTTCGCGAACTGCGAAGTAACATGTTCGCACTGTGCAAGATGTTGTTTTCAATGATTGCACAGTGCGGACAAGCAACCGGCACTGTGCAATCATTGAAAATGGCATCTTGCACAGTGCGAGCTGTAGTTTTCTGCTGCTCGAGTAGATTTTTACTCGAGCTGCAGCTTTCTCAACGCGAACTGGTAGTTTCTCATCGCGAGCCGTCGCGAGCATACGCGACCCCTCGCAATGAGAAACCTGACCTTCTCGCGTTGGGAATCTCGCCGGGAGGTTTATTTTCCATGCTCGCGATCGCGAACAAGGAAAAAGTCTCACCAGGATGTCATTTTGCTTGCTCGCGGTCGCCAACTTGACGTTGAGGACCGCGAGCAAGCAAAAAATGACCGCAGCACTACGCAACACTACGCTACGCGTGTTCGCACTGTGCTACGTGCAGTTCGCGTAGCGCGAAGTAGCGCGAACTTCGCAAACTACGCGAGCGTAGCGTAGTGCTTCGCCCAGGCCTAATAAGCATGACAAAATCCTGCACAAACGGAAGCCTGCTGACACCCACCATCGACGTCACCAAACTAGGGCTAGATCGCGCACAATTGGGCTATGTTATTTTTCCGATTGCACAGTAACCTCCTTGTGCTCGTCACCAGATTGCAAATATGTACAAACACTCCAACGAAGTAGTATAGTTATAACATTTTAATAACTTATAAGATATAACAAACACACCAACAGGGTAAACAGGTTAAAAAACGTTTTAAAACAACTATTTACATGACAGTCTGCTGCAACCTCCATCCCAAAGCCTTAACGTCCACGTGACACCGTCCTCGCCTCTCCTTCCTCGAAATTGCAACATTGGCCTGTTTTGGGCGGTCCTTTTAGTCGACTTTGGGCTATAAAAGCCATGCAAAAATCCATTGACATCAGTGGCGGACGACTGTGCGAATAGGCCGGAGGCTATACGAAGTGCCAAAACTCTGACAGCGCCAAGGCGGAGTCTGCCACGCTAGGCGGATCTTCCTATTCTCTTCTTCTTTCTTCAATAACGGCTAGGGTGCCCTGGCAGGGGGGAAGCGACGCGGACGGGCCTCCCCCGCCTCCCCAGGTGGAGGCTCACCAGCAGATGAGGGCACCCCAACCGTCTTTTTCATCGGTCTGCTGAGTTGCACCCTGACACGCTGTGCGGATCTTCCCATTCTTTTCCTCTTTCTTCAATAACGGAGGGGTGCCCTGGCCGGGGGAAGCGCCGCGGACGGGCCTCCCCCACCTCCCCAGGTGGAGGCTCGCCAGCAGATGAGGGCACCCCAACCGTCTTTGACTCGCCGGCCAGCTAAGCTGCACCCAACCGTCTTTGACTCGCCGGCCAGCTAAGCTGCACCCAACCGTCTTTGACTCACCGGCCAGCTGAGCTGCACCCTGCCGCTGCACGCGACCACCGGACCACCGCCCAAGCACGGGTTCACCAGGATCGCCACTAGCACCCGACGCGAGGAGTGGGCCCCCGCAGCCAAGTAATCGGGGACCCACCCCGGTGGCGATACCATCCAAACTGCTGTCGTCGCTGCTACTGGAATCACCCCGGTGGCAGTACCATCCGAACTGCCGTTGTTACTGCTGTTGGCTCCTCTCCGGTGGCTGTACCGAAGAGCTGCTGCTACTGCTGCCCTTGAACTCCGGCGGTCGGCTCCTCCGGATCCAGGCCTAAAGCCCACCGTGAGACAATTCTGGACTCGAAAGCTTGTCTGCTTGGGCGTGGGCCCCACCCTTGACAAAATGCTCCCCTCAGCCTTGCAGAATCGGCTGGAGTCATTTGACACTCGACTCCCGCGGACTTCCGGTAAGGACAAAACCGCCGCCATTGCTCTTTGCCCCGGGCGGCAGCCACCTTGCCTCCGCTTGGTGCAGTGAGAAAGACTGGTTCAAAGCGTCGGCGGAAGAACCCGCCTGCTGCCCCGCCCCAAGAACGAACAATGGCATTGCTACGAGGTCGCAGTGACGCCATGCTGACGCAAAGTTGACGCTAACGAAAGTTCTCGAACTACTGAAAGGAATTCTGGTCCAACAGCTAATTCATGGAAAGACTTAGACTGTACTCTGGCCCAACCTCGCCCCAAGATGGCGCCGATGTAGGAGAGGCCTACAAACCCTTGTGGCGTTCCAGTCACGTGACATTTGTGTTAAAAAGAGATATATATATATATATATATGCGATGCTTCCACACATGATGGTCGGGGAGGGGCGGAGAGGGAACCGATTTTATGCCGTAGTAGCGTTGCTCATGACACTCGACGCCTCTCACGCCGTGGCCGGCCTGAACGGTTGTAGGCCCGTATCTTGTACACTGACATTGTTTTAAATAAAGGGCCTCTTGAAAGAATTACGGAATCAGTGTCATGACTAATCACATAGGTTGATAAAGATTTCTTCTTTTGAATAAATGATTGTTACTCCCAAGCAATAGAAAACAGATAATGCAGTCCCCATTTGCCTGAATCTTTTTGATTAACGGAATTTGTACCCATCACACCTATCTTTTTCCAAGAGTTGTTAAACAATGGTCAACCATAGCTCAGGGTATATGCCGAACGCAAGGTATGGTATCTTGCACCTTAATACACGACCGATTGAGAAATGCATGTATGACAAGGGAACCCGAATTTAGGAAATGAAATAAATTAGAGCATCTTTGTCCCGGACAAAAAGAATAATAGGTCTGTGGTATCACCCATTCCTGCGACTAGCCTGGTACGTGGTAAGTAGAACTTTTTCGTGTCTGCGCGCGCTAGGGTACTTTGAATGCTGCACATCCCCTCCCCTCTTTTTCCCCTCTATAGGTCACGACGAAGCTCCGACTGAAGAATGAAGTGGACATGGACTGCACCGAGTTCAATATCAGGGAAAATTTAGACAAACGTTGTGAGATAGTGTGTGAAGTGCAGACCACCATTGAGAACATGAGAAACTGTATGGCATGATTGTGCGTGTGTGCTATGATTACACGGTATGAATGTGTATGCATCTCATGCTTAGGTCACTTGAAGAGAACGTCACTGTATGATTGAAGTGCTCGCCCACCGATCAAAGGGAGGAGAATAAAGGGTCCGACACCCCCTAGGATAAACTACAAAATACTGAAAGTACGCAGCATGCATAGGAAAGGTGGACAGGAAAGGAGAGGTCCCCATACTCAGCGTAGCCCTGAGTCTCCGTCTTAAGTTTCTGCGCTTGATGCATGTACTGTCACACCCTATCCGGCATTTGTGTGTACTTCATCACCGAATCTATGTCTTTTCCCCGCTTGTGTTTTCTTACATGGAACAGACCCATGCTACTCCATGTTGTGTGTGCACCAAGTGGCCTATTATCTTACCCATGTCTCCCTCGTTTTGTGTCGTATGTATGCCAAATAGCCTACTTGATGCACATCTCTCTCTCTCTCTCTCTCTCTCTCTCTCTCTCTCTCTCTCTCTCTCTCTCTCTCTCTCTCTCTCTCTCTCTCTCTCACTCCCTCCCTCACTAAAAAGCCTTCCTACCCTCTTTCTTTTTGAATAAATTAACGACACATACCTCCTCGGTAAGTGTATAATTGGCCTGGAGCACGGTGGTGTTCGAACAAATTGACTGAAACAAAACGACCGTACTTTGCCACGTTACTACCTCTCCTTTCTACAAATATTGAGCTTAATTGGCTGAGAAAAGAAAGGACAGGTAAGACGACTGATGTCTCCCAATTTGGCCCTCATCACGGGGACTATATGTCAGTGGTTTCCGTTTTTCAGAGCTTTAACAACACCATCTCCACCGCCCAGAATTACCCCCGCCCAATTACCCCGAAATAGAATGTCTAAAGCACCCCGTTCTCCCAAGATAACCCCAGCCCTATACTAGCCGCCTCAGAGTATTTCGAACGAAACAGCTGATGACCTTATTCACTAATAATACATCGCCTAAACTGATAAAGGGTTACCTATTGTCGCCAGCAAAAATAATGCTTAGCTTATGTTCCTCCCCGAAATGGATACTCGTGAACCCGTGACAGTAGCACCTCGCACTTTCTTTTCATAAACTTAGCAGTCCTCGGAAGGAAATATGTATTAACAAAACTTGTGTTGAGACGAACGAGTCTCTGCCGGAGAAGCCGGTTCGAATTTTTAATAGACTAGAGGGTTGACAGATGTCAGGCTTCCTGCAACCAGTATCGGGCGCAGGAATCGGCACCTAGAGGGCCAGACGATGGACAGGGACACCCACAGAAACTTGCACCACAGCAATGATTAATAGATTAGTAACGCACACACTAACATCAGAGTTAATAGACACCAATCATACAGCAACCGATAAAAGCATGTCCGCAACTACTCGGTGGTTGGGAGAGAGGATGAAGTATGTAAATGTCTTCCCTGCCAACTCTCTAAGATTTTTGTTTCTTGTACTCATTTAAAGATAACGTGCTGCCATCGGAAGGGAGGGGTCGGACGTGACGCACAGCCTGGCTGCAGACCATGGAACATCTATGACATCGACCAAGGGGGAAGCTACGAAGCAAAAAGGGCGTGAGACGAGACACCATTTTCAGGATGATAAGCGCGAAGGGCTACATCGAGGCCCCCCTGCTCACTGACCAGCGTGCCTGAAGTCTCAACCCGTCGGGCCCGATTGATGGGCCCAGTGCTGGAAGATTCTGCTCCCCTTGGTCCACATTTTTGATCCGACCCCACTCCACCCCCTCTTCCCTCGGCATCCCGAAGCATGTCACACCCTTCTCTCTCTCTCACCCTCTTTTATATGGATTATGAATCTGACTTACCTACAGAAGAACAAAAAGCAGGTACCCTGTCTCAAAGTACCTATGGTGAACTGTGTTAAGGAACAGGGCTGTGATCGGAGAACAGTGAATGGTCACACCCTGCAACGTGAGAAATTGGATTTGAGCTGGACCTTAGCTCCACCGCCGGTGCTCAACAGTGCCAACGAAAGAAGAACAACAATAAGAGCTTACCAGTGATGGCTCTTTATAAAAAAGGACACTGGAAAGAAGAACCCATGTCAAAGTTGAAAATCCTCTCCCAACCACCTTTTTATATTAACTATCTTCCTATCAAGTTTTCATGATGTTGCATCAATCACTTCCGACTGTACACTGAGAAGTTAAGAAAATGTAACTTTGTATAGTTACATTCATACAACACCAGCCATGTACACGACTATACTGACTATTTTCGATCCACACGAAGTCTGGGCCTTAAGTAATGTATGAAATATCCCTTGTTTTGCCAGAAACATCCTGTTTGCTTTACAGTATCCTATTTGTGCTCAAACAAACTCCCCTCCTCCTGTCCCTGGGCCTGACATGCGGCACAGCTGATGTAACTCTGTATGTACTACCTCCTCGCCTACTTTATCACCTGTATGTAACTATAAGCAAATGTGTCAGATTACTCCTGCCTGCCCTAAAAACTCTGTATCTTTAAGGAATGTACGAAAGACATTTACGATATTATAGCTGAAGGTTAACGAAGATAAACGTCGGCCAGGCAAGCTGGCGAGATATGTTAAAAGGGAGGACTGTGGAAATTTAGCTTGCAAACTGAACATTATCTGCGCCATCTTGCCTCTCCCCAGCGCCACGCACAGCGAATGCACGACCGCCATTTTAGGCACCCCACTCTCTCCCCGCTCATTCTCGATCGCCAGCGCTTTCCCCTGGCGCTGCGAGCATCCCCCGCGCGCCGGCCACCCCCGCTCTCTCATACACAGGCCGTAAACCCTCTCCTTCTGCGCGACCCTGCTACGGAACCACATCCGACCGACATCCCATACATGGTCATGCCTCTCCTTTGATAACCCCCTTCCTCTGCGCCCCATTGTCCGAACTGGTCCCAGGCCATCACCTAGCCCTGCGGATGCAGTTTATTGCCCCTACTGTAAGGGAAACACCCCACATCAAAGGGATTACAGTGGATCAAAGCCCCTACCCCCTGAGACCCGGCCGGTTGCACACACCCCCGGGAATTGGCGGAATACCCTGCTGCGCGATAGCCATCTCCTACTGTGGGTGGGGTGGGGACTTCTACTGTAGATATGTGTGGGAACGAGCTTGAAGTGGGGGTTCCAAGAAATGTCTTTCCGTACATCAAAGCCTCAACAAGAATGTACCATATGTAATAAAGCAATAAACCTGTGTATAAGAGACCAGGTCTCAGAGATGCAGTTAGAGCACCTCGTGACGATACCTTGCTGTCTGATCTGATGTGTTCTGCTCCGACGGAATAAAACTTTGTTTCCTGCCTTCCAGTCTCCGGCGCCTGCCTCTTTCATTGGTAAATTATCGAGTGGTATGAGAGGCGATTACCGCCGGGCAAATACTTGAAAGGTTATCGATTGAAACTGCCTCTACCATTTAACAGCAGCGGTAGAGCTGCTTTTTGTAATTTATTTTTTTATTTGAGTTTTCAGAGAGAGACAGCCAACACGTGTTTCACCCCCTGTGCTGTGCAGCCCTGGGGCTTTTTCAAGACCCGTGAGTGGTTTAGTATTCCATTATCCAGTTGTGATCAATTGGAGTCAGAGCTTCTTATTCTGTAGATATGATTCTTCATTGCAAGGTGCCCTGTCAGAATGGTCTGGTGGGCGCTCTGACCATCCATAATGTGTTCGGTCCTTGCTGTGGTCTGGGTCTGAGCAAGATGAGCTGTAGAAACACCTCTAAATAACCAGGCCTGGTCTAGAGCTCCCCGTGCATGTAGACACTATTGTAGTGGATGGTTTCTGCCCTTGGAAAAAATTTCTCCAAAGCCCTCTCAGATTGCTGTTAAAAGGAATTCCTCTAGATGGTGATAGGAATTCCTCTAGATGGCTATTGGAATTCCCCGCTAGATGGCAATAGAAATTCCCCTCTAGATGGCGATAGGAATTCCTCCAGATGGCTACAGGAATTTCCTTCTAGATGGCTATAGGAATTATTCTAGATGGCTAAAGGAATTCCCCTCTATATGGCTATAGGAATTCCTCTCTAGATGGCTATAGGAAATCCCCTCTAGATGGCGATAAGAATTACTCTTGATGGCTATAGGAATTCCCCTCTAGATGATTATTGGTATTCCCCTCTAGATGGCTATAGGAATTCTTCTAGGTGGCTGTAGGAATTCCACTCTAGATGGCTATAGGGATTCCCTTCTAGATGGCTGTAGGGATTCCCCTCTAGATGGCTATAAGAATTATTCTAGATGGCTATAGAAATTCCCCTCTAGATGGCTATAGAAATTCCCCTCTAGATGGCTATAGGAATTCCTCTACATCGGATCAGTCTCAGTTCCAAAGCACCTTAGCAATTCCTGTTGAAAGTCACTTTTGCTATTAAAAGTAGAAACTGTTCTTTATTTTCCTCATACGGTGCCCCAAAGACTTTCAAGGTTGCTTAAGAGATATCTTGGATGTTTCTCTGAGGATCAATCATGGACATGTATCACCAATTCTTACATCAGAGATTTTAGCAGAAACTGCATCTCTTCTTTCAGTTTTCCTCTTCTTACCAAGAGATACCTCTTCCATTTTTCTCCTCGTGCTCCACATACAAACGGCATGTTTAGGGGTTCTTAAAGGGCAGATGTAGTTTGCCATTGATGGTTACCCCTGAACTCCAGTATGCAATACTTCCTACATTCTCTTTTTTTACAGTGTGATGTCAATGAAATTCCGCTAAACGTGTTCCTGGCAGCGGAAGTCTCACAGAAGGCTTCCACATAAGATGCAAAACGCCTTAGCAAGACTATGCCTGTGTTATGGAGAAGACATCCCACAAACTTGTTTTGTGGAGAGGAACTGGATTATCTGTGCTAGTTAATGAAACAAATGTATGTGTGGATTGGTCAGAACTGACTGTCCAACTCTGCTCCAAATTAACATATCTCTACTTGGTACAGGGAGAACTGAATATGCCTGTGATTTGTACAGAACCACCATATGCTTATTAAATGGACACCTCTGTAATTGCTACAGATAGTAGTGAATACACTTTGCTTTACCAAGAACAACCAATGCTTGCATAAGGGTGGAATGGGCACGATTGTACCAATTAGTGAAAACACCACACTGATGCCTGTTAGAGAGAGAACAATCAATGTCAAATATTGGGATATCAGTTGAGGGGGGTGAATACCCATCACAAATAATAACCCCAATCCTTGCCAGGGTCAACCACTGAAGTAACTACCTTAACTTGAGCTCAACCCCTTGGTAGCTATGTCACAAAGCAGACAGGTTTAACTAAGAGGCAAGGTGCAAAGTATATATGCAGTACTCGAACAGTAACATCATCAAAACACCACACAAGAAAAATCCCAAACCAGTTTAGAAACATAGAGTATATTTAATAAATGGAATGACACCGAAATGGCAAAATTCCAATAAGCAGACCCAGGGTTAAGAATTCGTAACTTTTAAGGATTAAAACAGTGCCAAATTGGGTTGTTCTTGACCAGGACAAGAGTAAGTTTTAAGGTTGATCACAATAGAGTGTGGGTCGGACACAGGGAACAGCTTTGTCCCAGTGACAAATGTATCTTCGGACCTAATCTCTGGAATGGAAGTCAAAAATCCTCAGCGGGGCAAGGCAGCAGGCTGTGGCTAAAGAGGGCACCACATCATCGGATAGCCTTTGGACAAGAACTTGATGAAGGCATTGCCTTTTGGCAGGAAAACTTCAAACTGGAGAAATTAAAAATGTGCCCTCAAAAAATGTAATTGTCAGCCAGAAACTTATTGCACCTTTGCTTAGTGAAGATTTCTAAGTTAGAAATCAATCACGTTTTTGGAGCCCAGATTCTTCCACTGGGGTAAGGCTGCAGATTCTAGCTGAAAGGGGTCTATGAGTTGTAATACCTTCTTCCCGAAGTCCCGCTTAAATGGATCTGCTGCTGCAGAAAAGAACATGGTGGAAGCAACTAAAATCTTTGGCCCAATTGCAATGAACTTTTGCCGGATCAGCATGGCCAGTTGGTTCCAGTCCCCTGTTAGTTCTTTATGCAAAAAGTTGGCAAAAAGTTTCTAACTTTAAGATAGCTGGATCTGCTAGTCAAGACTCCAGGACCTTGTGGACAGTACTTGGTGATCAAGTCTCACTCCAGCAGAGGCCAGCAGTAGGTTGAATGTCAGGTCCATTTGGAAAAATGCTTCTTGAAGCTTGTTGTGTCTCTATAGCTCTAACAGGTGGTTAACCTTATGACCCTTGGAGTCTACGTCTTTGTCCTGGGAAAATGAGGGAGAGCATGTCCTGTCTTCAGGACTCTTCACAGGTCACAGACAACAGATTCAGTCCTCTTTGGCTCTTCAACAGGTCTGGAAGTGAACTGAGGACGGAACTATATCTATGCCCATTGCCAGCTTGTGGGAGGGGGAAACTCCCAGCCACTCACTAACCAAAATAGGAACATTTTCCAGGGGGTCACCCTTCCCAAACTTTAGCCACTTTCTAGGTGTTTTATTGCAAACAATACCAGAGTGTTCCTCTCTACCCAATGCCAACATGGCAGAACGTTAACTCCCATGTTCAGAGGTCCTGCGTCCACCGTAAATGTGTGTTCAGGAAACCCCACCTCTGGGGCAGCTCCACTACAACTGGGCCTGGTGCCTGACTGGTGGACAAAGGAAGACTGCAGACCCAGGTGTTAGCTACATCTTCCTGTGACAGGGTAGGTTCCTTTGAAGTTAATTAAGTTCCTGAGAACAGCCGGGAACAGCACAGTTGGCCAGCCTGTCAGAGAAACAGAACACCTCCCCACACCCAAGGCCTTTATCTCAGTTTTGGGCACAATTTCATACCTCATTCGGAGAGTTACACAGGTCATGGGGGAGAGTTAGAAAGTCATTAGAATGGACTTCTAGAGGCATTAATTAGGCAAGAGGTAACTTTCTAAAAGTACAGTTTTGTAAATTTGTATTACAAATTCAACCTTGCCAATGAATTGGGCTTGTACTAAATATTTTAAAAAGTCAAAACATAAACTCTGTAACTGCTTCCTAAGCAGAGATAATGAATATTAACTGTAATATATTATCCCAAGGCTTTTGTATGCAACAGCTATACTTTCTAAAGCTTAAATAGCTTTGAGGGCTTTCTCACTGTAAGGACATGCCTAACATTAACCCTTAGATGTCCTACTTTTAAATCCCATGCACCCTGCAATATGGGCATGTAAGTCCTCTTAGGTGTGACTTACTAATATTTAAACAGGGGTTTAGGCCTGTTCGAAAAGGGTTATTCTAACAGGTCGATTTTGCAATTTACATTTTTACAGCCAGGCTACTGGTGCACAAAATTATACAGCCAGCAAAAATAGTCAAGGCAGTAATCAGAGGCGTACAACATAAAGAACGGTTATTTCCAGCAATCTGTATATAGGAAAGGATGAGTATACCTGTGCTTTGTACAGATTAGCACCCTTTGCATGTGAAGAGACAAATGGGCCTTTCTATGTGTTAGAAAGACATGAATATGTATGTACTTTGTACAAAGCAACCAGGTATTATCTTGCAAAGGGAGAAATGAACAAAGGGCCTCATGTGCTAATGGATTTTGTGGTCAGAATGTCATCAATTTGCAAAATCACAGGCTTTGCAATAGCAAAATCCTAAATTGTAAAGAACAAAAGGTAGATTATACATCTGAATGTCTTTATAAGTCATAAAGTACACATTGCGGCCCCTTGTGATTCAGAAGGAGGAGAATTCATGACCTTTTCATCCCCTCTTTACGAGTCACGTTGTAATGTATTAATGCTTTGTTATTATGTATGTTATTAATGCTATTTCAGTTGCAAATCATTGAGGTCATGCAGACTGATCAATGGAGGTGGTGTTGTATTTCACACAAGAGGGGTTGTCCATCAGAGAAAGCTTCCATTTTATCAATGTGGACTTTGGCATTTTGGTGAGCAGCATTCAGCAGTTCATGAGGTGGCTGCATGCGCCACCCAATGCCTTTCACATCATGCCCATTGAGACTGCCAAGCCTTCCCTCATCGATGCACCCCTCACAAATGGAATGCACAATCGACTTCTCGCCAATCATGGCATGGCTGCATTAGCCAAGCCACCTCCTAAGGCAACTGGATCGTGCTAGCATGTCTCACGCCTCGCATGACAGCCTCTGAAAACCATCATCGAAAAGGGGGAAAAGGCATAGTTGTAGGTGTTACTATGAAGTGCACCAGTGCAGTTGCACGATGATGTATATAAAACATCGCAACATTGATCGAGTTGCAGCAGTGAGCAAGAGTTCCAATTTGCACTGTCAGCCCGGGCTCCCACGCAGCCACCAAACATAGTTTGGTTGTTGCTGTGGCGTAATATAGGCCCCCGCAGACCCCGCGGTACAGTGGCCCCCGAGCTGCAGGGGGACCCCTCAGCACAGTACCCTGGCCTGAGAGCTCCTGATTCAGCCCAGAGGAGGGCCCTTCCATGTATCTTGAGGGGGGTCCCCTTAAGCTTTGCTATGCCACTTGGTCATTGGGAGACAGAACATAAAGTGACTTGACAATGAACACAGAGAATACCAGTGGCAAGGCGTTAAATGGGCCCATACATTTCTGACGGCATTCAAGGGCAGTCTATTCTCTGACAGCTCAGTAGGTGCCTTCCTGCCAGTTGCTGGGAATGTGGCTTAGACTGGTCAACAGAAGATTATCCTGGTCAGGATGCGACTGGTGCTACTGTAGAGGTGGCAAAGTTTGCATGAGCTATAGAGGGTCACTGTTAAGTGGCAAGCAACATTCTGAAACTAAGGTTGGTATAATACACATGCACAGATAAAACTACCCAACACAACATAACCCACAACATAACACCAAACGGTGCAGTTCCATGCAACACAACAGCATGCAATAAAAGATAAACCAACAAGCACACACACAGCATAATTATATAGAAGCCACACAACACATTACCACACACCATGCTGTTTTCATAGTTATTGTATCATTACTTAAGATCTGAATGAAGCGTAATGGACAAGAAACCCTCTCCACTTCTTCCAGAACTCCCTTAACTGAGGTCTTCCTATCAGAGTCCTATCAGAGCCCATTCCAGCTTTCTGCATCTTGGAATATAAATGTGTTTGCATCATCCGTGTGCACAATTCATACAACTTAACATATAACCCATGGAAGTCTGCAATCCAACTGTAAAAATCTGTATCTAATCTCTCAATTATTCCAGTTGAGGTGTGACATCTCTAGCTATCTGTAAGAAGAAAGTGACATAACTGCTTAAGTGCAATGACAACACAGCTGAGTTGACATTTCATGACGCCTGCTGTCAGTCTGGGCCTTCTCCCTGCTCCTCTCTATGGTCACCAAACTCTTTGGTGGTGACTTGCAGTGTCTATATAGTGTACGGCAGGGGGTACTTTACTCCAGGAGTTATGATATCATATAATATCTCCTTGCTACTGAATTGTTATTCAAGAACTAGCTGTAGGACAATGGCCACAAAATACTACTCTTCCAGCACCTACCCTCATGTAAGTCTTCCTATTGTACTTCACCGCTCATTTTCGTTTCCCTCTCAGCCGTTTGTAAATAGATGTACATTTTAGTGCAAATTCTACCGGCACTATTGTGCTCTCCATAACATTTTGTAGGCCTCCACCCGGCGGCGGCTTCTCCGCTATGGTGGAGGAGCGTCGCCCCCTGCCTCAAATTTGCAGGAAAGGAAAAATAAAACAATAATAAACACATTTTATTATCGTTTTATTCCTCCTCTGCTGAGTCTTGGGGGAGGGGACAGGGGATGAAATACACAGGGAGATTGGTGGGCAATGTTATCAGTGCGCATGATGGTTTGGCCGGCCGTCTCAGGCAGGCGCAACCATCATGCGCACTGAAGCTAATTCCAATCCAGCTGTGCTGCCGGGTTAGAGAGAGGAGGCAGAGGCTCCCATTGTCCCTGGGAGCACAATTTCAGGGCACTCGGGGTAATCCTGATGCTCCTTTCATGCATGAGAGCTGCATCAGGATTGGCCGCAGGGGAGGCTGGGAGCCTGTGCCTGTCTGCGGGGGAGGCTGGGAGCCTGTGCCTGTCTGCAGGGGAGGCTGGGAGCCTGTGCCTGTCTGCAGGGGAGGCTGGGAGCCTGTGCCTGTCTGCAGGGGAGGCTGGGAGCCTGTGCCTGTCTGCAGGGGAGGCTGGGAGCCTGTGCCTGTCTGCAGGGGAGGCTGGGAGCCTGTGCCTGTCTGCAGGGGAGCTAGAAGAGCGCAAAGCTTGAGGGCGGCAGGTAAGTTATTTTTTAATTAATTCATTGGTTGTATTTTGTACCATGACCCTTCCACTTGCCTGGCCGCCCGCCCCTCCACTCCTGCACAACAGCGGCTTCTACTGCATCTATGTACATGCACAGGCAAGTAAGACTTGTGCTAAGTAAAGCTCTAGGCAGCCCCCTTAGGGGTATGTTTGGCAAAATAAGTATCCCAAATGGAAAACAAAATTACAAATAACATCAAATAGCATAAAAAACATAAGGAGATTCATTATGCAACCGAAACAATGGCCAGAAACTGAATGAAGGCCTGTGTTCCATTATTACGTCCTATGTGTAAATGATACTAGACAATGAGTAACAAAAGGCACTTTGGTCTTAAAGAAAATGGATTCATTGATCACTGTAATCAAATTTGATTAATCATGTTAAGTCCAGCTGTGCGTATCAGAAGCAAACAGTGCAGCAGCAGCTTGGACATAAGATCCCCTTGGCATGCTAGGCCCAGTGTACTCATGAGAGCATTGGGAACGGGCAGGGCACTGGAGAGCAGCCATCAATCACCAAGGCCCTTACACGCTGGGGACAGTAATCCCTAACACAGAGCCAAACACAAACCACAAATGTCCGACCACTAATATATTATGGGCTGATATAAAATTCAGTAGTGCTCGTTTATGAAACACAAACGGTTGTAGACTCAGGTGGCCTGACTGCAACTTAAACCAGCGATATGTAAGATGCAACTCACCAGCGCGATGAAACCCCCCCCTAAACGAATGATCAGCATTAACACAAGGCGTGCAATGAACCAATGGTGTTAATAGCGCACTGGCTTGCAAGCACCGGCTGTGCATTGTCTTGAGCTTATGTTACAGTCCACGAGTATTCAGACGCCCAGCACACCACCCTGCATTATTTTCACTTTGTCAAATATAATTAGAGAAGGCAAGTATGCTAGGGAGGGTGTTGGCGACCCACCCCTCCCCTGTGACCATCATTACATTCTTGTGAGTCTGACAGCCTTCTGCAGTTTCATCTCATTCCTTCCTTGTTTTCAGTGCAGTGCCTTCAGTGCAGCGTGAAGAAATGATTTCACAGAGTCTCTCAAGGGAGCAAACTCTTAATAGAGTGAGAAATGTGGGCAGCCGCCCTCTTGGAACAAGGTGGTAAGGTTTTTGCAGGTATCGTGCGACATACGTCATCTAATAGAGCAGCCAATCAGAGAAGAGTCATAAGTAATGGCTGCATCATCTTGAGTCTGAATCCTACTGCACCATCAGATGCCTTTTGAGGTGCAGGTAATGTGCAAAGGCAGCGAATGTATGACGACACAGCACAAACATTTACAACGCATGCCTTTACAACGCAGTTTTTACAGTGAGTGAAACAGTAGGGTAAGTGTTGGATGGTGTAAGCGTAAAAACTATGCGTTGTAATGCTATGTGTTGTAATGTTATGTGGTGTAGTGACATGCGTTGTAATGACATGCGTTGTAGTGACATGCGATGTTATGGCTGCGTTGTAATGGCATGCGATGTAAAGGATGGTGCGATGTAGTGACCGCGTTGTAAAGGTAGTGCGATATAATGACTGCGTTGTAAAGGTTGTTTCCCAAAGGCAGCTGTTATCGATATCTTGTTGTTACTGTCTTCCTTCAAACCTCTCTCTTTACAAGGACCAATATTTCTCCTGAAATTACTGGATCCGCCACATTTCTAGCCTGCCATTGGATGCAACTTTGACAGGCGTTACACTACCCGTCCACCACTGTAATCACACGATCATACCTTTACTCTCTGTAATCATAACACTACTTCACTCGTGTTACCAAAGCTTGAACATGTAAGGAGGCAGACTTTTGCCTCCTACTCACTTAACTACCTGTGTTACACCGCAATGACAACTGCCCTATCAATAATCCAAAGAGACCACACAACAGAATCTGGAAGTGATGACTACAAAGCATTGGAGCCATGAAGACAACAATCCCTCTCAGAGTCTGGGCAAGAGGCGGCCTACGGATGAATGCCCCAGCCACACCAGGCAAGTCAAGTTCCAAAACAGAACATGGCACCACAAAAACCCGCCACACATCTCTGACATGCCCTCGCTCTCCGGTGGATCTACGTGACCGAGAAGAGAGCATTCTCTCCTTTAGTTAGTACTAAAATTCAAGACATCCATTGCCAGCCAGCAATCCTTCTGCGGAGCTGCTGTTTCAGTGGGGAACTTTTTTCTGCTACCTTGAGGAAAGTAATCCCCCTTTGTTCTTGCATTCAGCAAACAACTAAAGGCTCCACTGGACAAACGCTTCTTAAACTTGGACTCCCTCGCTTGCTTTCTTCCTCCCCTAGAGTCAAAAATATGAATTCTTTACCTCCACCACTCTCTTGACTCTAGTATTAATTTGTCATCTGATCAGCTTCTGTTAGCCTATATTCTCTATCATATCCTTTCCTAGGATGTAACTCCCTGGTTTACTTTTTTGATATAAACATCCTTATAACTTTTGGTCTTGGATGTCCTATATCACTGTTTAAAAATAAATAAACACATATCTAAAAAAACATATAAATATTAAAACAAATGCCAGAGTTGGCTCAATATAAAGGAATATGGCTGGGCTTTCAATGGATGTGTTGAATACAACATATTAACACAAGTAGTGCAAGAATGTGTAAACACAATATAATCCAGGTGTCCTTTGAACCCTGCATGGCCAAAGTTCTGTTTGATCTTGAGACCTTTAATCGCCATTTATTCTTTGGTTCCTCAGAAAATGCCATTGAAGAGATTGTAGCATGTACCTTGAGATTCATTATGTGGCTCTGCTGGAATTAAAGCTATCCTGCTTATTTGAAATGGGGAAGCCCACAAAACTGAAGCCAAAAGCAATCAGCACAGGTACCCCCAAATGTTCATTCCAGTTTTATTTATTTATTTATTTATTGGGAGGTTTCATAGAGAGCTCCATGTCAAACATAACAATGATCTATCTTTGCATTTAACAATTCCCTGACCTTGAAACATCAAAAATAAACCTAGAAAAATTAAACAGGGATACCAATCCCCTTGTTTCATGTGACGATGATGCTATATATGTCAAGTGGCTTTAACTTCTATGTTTTGTGGTTCTTGTACATGATTACATTTTCCCTTGAGTTGAAAGTCCAAATTGCTCCACAATTCTTTCTCTGATGTAAACAAAAAAAACATGTATCACATTAAAAGCCCTGAAACTGAAAACACCTCCCATTCACCAAAGAACCTCATTATTTCTGGGGGGCAAAAACAGTTTGAAGGAAATCAACACTGTGAATTGAACCCCCATCCTTTAGAATATGATGCTACCTTCTGGTTCACAGACCATGTCCCAGGGACCTCAAACAACCTAACACGCTAAATCAGACAGGCGTCCAACGTCTTCTCTTTCAGACATGGTCGGTTGTCAAACTATTGAGTCTGGAATATCCACCGGCAAAAATACTGCATCCACGCTATACCACTATACCTCCAAGGTAAACAGATGTTGAGTTAAGAATAGCAAACCAATGTTTCCCTGTCTATACTTCAATGATGCTGCAGTAGCTGAGATGGACACAATATCTTTGTAGGTTGATATCTCAACCACAATATTGTGACATAGAATCTTCAAATAAGGGGTAAAAGCCCACATACACTTGAGACACGTACAATCTGTTCTCAGCTTCGCCACTTTTCCTTCTTCATCTCCGCTCCATCTGTCACTCTCTTGGTCTTCGATGAACACAATGAAACTCTTCTCTACTAACCTTTATGACGTCATCTATTCCTTATATAGCTCAGTTTTATTATTGCTGCATGTTCCATTCAGTAATTATGTAGCTGTCTTGTGCATAGTGCTCTCTGCATTCTATAAATACCTCTCTTTGTACTAGACTTGAATACAGATGTTCGGTACACTGCTCTTACTTGACCGATACTGATCTATATAAAATATTAATATAAAAGACATTTTTAAACACCGGTAAAACCTTCAATAATGACTTATAATTTAGTTAAGGAAAAGGTCAGGCCCCTTCGATCCTGAGCGACAATCCAAATCATAATATCAATAATGTTCAAAACGTATTTAGTGTTGACCAAACTCCACTTCTATTTCTGCACACAAAGCAGTTGTTAACATTACACACCTCTTGGAATCTTTTGGTACCTTTTGGGATCGACTTCAAAGAATGAAAGACTTAGTAGGCTCTGTTGGGACGTTGATTCCTAAACTGAAGCTTGCACAGACACCCCTCTGCAGAAAGCACAACATCTCCTGACATCTTGTTATGGGAGATGAGGAATCCGCGGGTTACACATACATTTTTTGCATATGGGTTACCCCTGTACTAAATTACCCTGAATCCAGTGACATAGTGAGGATGAGTGATGTAGTGACTATTCTATGAGTTGTGAAACCTAGATGTCTGGTTTCCAGACCTGACTCCCCCACAAAATGTGTGATCCTTGGCAAATCACTGTATTTCCCTGTACCTTAGTAGATTTATCTGACCAAAAGGAAAATCCTTGGAATCAGACTGAATTCAATATGTATGCAAGCATTAACTAGAAACGAGCTGAACGAGGGTTCCCATGTCTATAGTCTGCAGCGCCTGACTTCAAGATGGAGCTGAGACTTACTCGCATCCGCGCGGCCGCATGCTCATGGCAGATTTGTTATCATAATAATAAATACAGCGTGAAACAGGGCCACAAAAAGACGAATATGTCCTGGCTGCGCGGGATGCAAATCGCAGGGTTTCATTATAGATGCAATCAGCGGCATGCCCTTACTAATTCATCTCCATGCCGCTGCGCGGCAGCTCGCCTGCCGCAGCAAGAGTCCCTGCGAAGGGGGGTGGGGCAGAAAGGGAAAACAAATAAATATGAGGCTATGGGTTGGAAATCAAAGATTAAGTTAATGATTCTACCTTTTGACATATATCTTTCTGCTCAACACAATCTATACTATATGATATGTAAAAAAAAAACGTAAACAGTAGGTTTCCATTTTACAGTGATTGACTGACTCAATGTCAATCTATAACCAAAAAAACATACTGAAAATGGGTTAGGATTTGAGAGAGGAGTGAGACAGAAAGAGAATGAGTATGAGTGTGTAAGAGAAAGAGAGAGAGAAATCTATTATGTATCTATCTGTATCTCTCGATAGATAGATAGATAGATAGATAGATAGATAGATAGATAGATAGATAGATAGATAGATAGATAGATAGATAGATAGATAGATAGATAGATAGATAGATAGATAGATAGATAGATAGATAGATAGATAGATAGATAGATAGATAGATAGATAGATAGATAGATAGATAGATAGATAGATAGATAGATAGACAGACAGACAGACAGACAGACAGACAGACAGACAGACAGACAGGCAGCTGGGCACGCACTGGGCTAACACTCTTTTACAAGAAAGTCAAGGTGAAACGTTGTAATGGAAATGATGTATTTTTATTCATTGGTTAGTTCATCAGTTTCAGCCGCTTCATTCTTGCACATAGGAGCTAGAGATAGACAGGCAGAGATGCACAGAGTGGAAGACAGAGCTGTAGGTGAAGAAAGTTGATAAGTAAAATCTTCCAAGCAAAAGCATGCTACAGTGCTGCACACATTTAGCATTGAAAGTTTACTAGAGCGACCTAAATAATACCTCAACAAAATTTCCATAATTACAATGAAGGGATTGATCCAGCAATTTCCCTACATAATCCATGAAGGCTAAATGTCATTAGTTAGCAGCTAGATTAGCAGTGTTCACAGCTGGGAGGTGAGTTCTTTACCCATCACAAGAGGCTGTGAGCATCGCACAACCTCTTCGCCGACCTCTTGCCCTCCTCAAGAGGTTGTGCCCATCACATGTCTGCCTGACTCAAAAAAGGGCCAACAAAATCTGCTTTTGTGTCAACTGGATCAAGACCATAAATTAACGACTTTTAAAAGGGATAGACTAAAACCAGAAACACAGAAGTGTCCTGGGATGCTGTATTCTTTGTTAAATTATATAATCCCCAGAGAACACAAACTGAATTCCCTCTCATAAAGGGGTCTTTACAATGTCTGCCCCACCTCATTCTTCGAATAGTGGCAATGTTAAAACAGCCATTAGAAGATTGTCATCAGTTCTCATTTTTTTAAGTGCATCACGTGGCACAACCATCTACACGACCATGGAAGAGCCTTGCCCGAATGGCCACAAGAGGTTCTCGATGGTCCACAGTTAGGGGCATCCTAAAGCAGGGTGGATGGTATTTACAATGCAGGAAATGTATATTTAATGTTTTACTTGTCCTTTCAGTGAAAAATCTCCAAAGTCATTTTTCATTGAGGCGAGGGTGACCTCCCATAGACAAGCACTGGTGTACCTAATTACATTTAATACGTGCTTGTTAGAAATGGGGGTCTCTAGTTGACAGCGGCTGGCGCCGATGTCAAATAGTGGCCCTTCTTCCTAAGTCAGAGTAAGGGGGCTACACCCTTTGATAACCCCTGCTCAACCCTGTGGTAACGTAGCACGAGCAGACAGGCCTATCTCAGAGGCAGTGTGTGAAGCATTTAGGACCATACACAATAACGAAGGAGAGACGCTACAAAATAGACACCACAAGCAATTATAAAAATAGCTATCTTTATAAAGATTAAACACGAAATTGGGAAATGCTCAAAGAGCCACAATGCACGTAATTACAGATTCGTCTCAGGAGCGATGAAAGCGCTTGTGCTTGCGGGTGGAACGAACTTGGTTCGGGTCGGGGTCTATGCGACCCGGTGTTGCACAATGTACAGGGTACCTAGGATATAAAGGGGCACGGTACACAGCTCCTCAGAGAGGGTGCGGGATGGCAGGTGAGCCCACAGTGGCCACAGTTCTTGGGCGGTGGCGATCCGCAGCGTGCACTCACGATAATCCTGGGACGGGCGTTGAAGCAGCACCCAGCGGCGCACGCGGAATTTGGCAAGCTTCTCGATGTAGAACTAGCGGGGGCACTCAGCGGCGCAGCCCTTCAACTGCAGCGGCCCGCGATAGTGATGATTCTTGTGTCAAGGTAGGGTTGGGCACAAAGCGGCACAGATTTTCGATGGCGGCGGCCCAAAATAGTGATAGTAAGGACTCTCAAAGCCAATGCGGGCCTGCAGCGACACAACTCCTTGGCTGCAGCGGCCCACAGTGGCGGTTGTACTGATTCTCGTAGTAGGTCAGATGCAGGCACCGAGCGGCACGGCTTCTCAGCGGCAACGGCCCACAATAGCAACAACAAGGTTTTTCGTAGCAAGGCCATGGTAGGCACTCAGCGGCACAGCCCCTCGGCTGCAGCGGCCCACAATGGCGTCAACAATGGATCTCGTAGTCAGGCCTGTGCGGGCACTCAGCGGCACAGCTCCTCAGCTGCAGCGGCCCACAATGGCGATAGCAATAGTTTCCGTAGAAAAGGCGAATGCAGGCACTCAGCGGCACAGCTCCTCAGCTGGAGCGGCCCACAATGGCGATAGCAATAGTTTTCGTAGACAAGGCAAATGCGGGCACTCAGCGGCACAGCTCCTCAGCTGCAGCAGCCCACAATGGCGAAAGCAATAGTTTCCAAAGACAAGGCAAATGCGGGCACTCAGCGGCACAGCTCCTCAGCTGCAGCGGCCCACAATGGCGATAGCACTAGTTTCCATAGACAAGGCAAATGCGGGCACTCAGCGGCACAGCTCCTCAGCTACAGTGGCCCACAATGGCGATAGCAATAGTTTCCGTAGACAAGGCAAATGTGGGCACTCAGCGGCACAGCTCTTCAGCTGCAGCGGTCCACAATGGCGATCGCAATAGTTTCCGTAGACAAGGCAAATGCGGGCACTCAGCGGCACAGCTCCTCAGCTGCAGCGGCCCACAATGGCGATAGCGATAGTTTTTGTAGGTAAAGCAAAAGCGGCGTTCCCCACAGTAGATCCAGAGGCCCTGGATTTCTCGACAGAGGCCTCACCTGTGAGTAGGATTCCTCTCAATAAGAATCCGGGCTGCTGATGAATGAAGTCTAATGTCCCTGAGACTTCAGCAGGAGGCAAGCTCAAATCAGGCCCTACGGTAGGGATGGGCGGAATTTGCGAAATTACCTTTCGCAAATTATCGCGAAAATTTTTTAAATTATCGCAAACAAGCGGAAATATCGCGAAGATGCGGAAGTTTTTTTCCGGCATGTTCGCGAGATTTTCTGCATGGTTGCGGGTCGCCAACTTACCCATGTGGTTGCTTGCGGGCGCGGCCATCTTGTTTTGAGTTGTCTCGCGGTGCATGATCGCGAGACGAAAGACGTGATCGCACGACGCATGACGTCACTGCGGGCGCGAACTGTCGCGAGACAGCGCAAATGGCTAAAAACAATACAACATCTCATGGAGAACGCGACCGGATCAAGAAAACTTGTCGGCGAACGCAGGGATTCAGGTAAGGCGAACGCGCGCGCGCGAGCATGTATTATTTTACAGCGCGAGCAAGAAACAAATTATCGCCAAGCTGCGGAAACCGGAATTTTTGACATTTTCGCGCTCTCCGCGGAACGCGAAAATGTCAAATTATCGCAATTTTCGCGAGCGGAACGAAATTTTTGCCCAGGCCTACCCCACGGTAGTTGCTTCAGTGGATGGATCAAAGTTTCAAAGTCCTCTACCTCTCATTTACACGCCCAGAGGTTCGTCTTGGCATCCCGAAGTTACACACCACGAAGGGGTTTCAGCTCAGATCTTTATACCCCAAAAGTCTTTGTTCTTGAGAAAGTCACAAATCACTCGACCCGGCCAGAACCAGTTTGGTGTCGACTTGGGTCACTTTATTTACGAAGCTGCATCCTCCCTTTCAGGGAGAGGGGCCCACCATCAGACACCTTGCCAGGCACAGCCCTGCTCAGATCAAAGGGGGCACCCCTCCCCATACTTCAACAGCAGATTGCTCCATTCGACCCAGGTTGAACCCGGCCTGCCCTGGCCCTCTAAACCAGACAACCAATACACATACCAGTGAAACACACAGAAAGACTTACACAAAAAGATACCTACTTTCCAAAAGCGGCAGTTGCACACGCAGAACATAAAGACAATCACTACTACCAGATGCACGTTAATATTTGGAGCGGAAGCATACCAAATTCGATCTCCCTTGCATGTTCCTTGATACTACTAGGACTACACCGGTTCATCAGTTATTTTATAATAAGGAGCATTCGCGCTGTGTCACTGAATGGCACTGGCACAGTGCCCAGAACATCTAACGCCAGCAACCATGAAGGAGACATAAACGACAAAAATGGAAGGGAGACCTACGCCAATGGTGCCAGGTCTAACAGTGCTACATTCAGTTTTGGAGCAGCTAGAGGAATCTTTCTACCACTCATTTTAATTGTAAATGTAAATCCTTTGTAATTGTAAAGTTGGGTTTCACATTATTATTGTGGAAATGCCATTGTGGAAAGTTGCCATTTCTATGCCTAAAGTTTCTGCGGCCTTTCTGAGAGTGGCCAGCTGCCACTAGGCTGTTGAGGTCTCCCTCATTGGGAAATATGTATTGGAGGCAAACAGTGGACAAAGGGCCAGGTGTAGAGGGGAGTGGGTATTCCTGACTGGGGAAGAATTGTGCCCTGTCCTGATTACATTTCAGAGTTATTGCTACAGCAAACTCCAAGCAACCTGACCCCAGGCCTGCTCCTGCTGGTTATTTCATTAGCCAGGCTGGATCCAAACCCAGGTAAGAGGGATGAAATGACCAGAACTAGATTTGAGGGTAGACAAAGGATAGTCCCTACCCCACCGAGTGGCACTTGGCATAACCGTGACAACTCCACCATTTTCCAAGTTAACTAATTAACTGTAGCCACGAGGTAATCATCTGACCAAATAAAATGCAATTTAAAAAAAAAAACTGATATGTTTATTTGCGGAGAGAAAAAAGATGGAAAGAGCGAGAGAGAGTCCTAAAAAGTCACAAAATAATGTATTACTTTTACATATTTCGGTACAGTTCAGCATTCATATCACTGTATGCATTCACAAAGCAACACAATACAAAGAAATCGGTGTATGCAATGGTTTGAACCCCCCGAAAATGTTGTTTATTTTCATTGCCCTTCTCCAAAGATAAGCCGGCAGAGGTTGAACGTGCCTCCACATGCCTCCCCGACACGTTAACAAGATGGAGCCATGCTGTGCCCACCATTTTATCAATCTCGAGGCGCTGGGATGTCAGTCAGTGGCGTGAAAAACACTTGAGTTCTCTTCATAGCTTCATGTCCTCACAAGGCAGGAACAGAAAGTCTCACTTAATTCCTCCTGTGGTGAGTTGGTATGCATGAAGGCAGCCTGCCCCCTGGAGCGATAGAATGTATACGCATGTGTGTATATACCGAGAGAGGGTACCTAACAGGTAACCCTGTAATAAGGTCCACTATTGCCATGGACAGGCTCTAGTGATAACATCATAAATAAGGCTCCCTGTTTTCCGTTTTTACTGATTTTTACAGATAAATACAGACAGAGAACATTCAATTTCTTGTCTGTATTTATTTTTAAATAGGGATAAAAACTGAAATTTTGTCGCTTTTTGAGTAATTCTAAATACTGTCTGCCATGACTGCCAGGCCAATAGATGTGTGAAATGGTAGATAAGGGGGTTAAAAAATAAAGGAATTTTAGTAAAGAGGCTTTAGCAGTAGTAGACATGCACAAAGTTGATAGCGAAATTTACATTTTTTCATATAAGTGCACAGACATTTCTTCTGCGGGTGTTCACAACACTGAAACCTGAAAAACGTTCAAGCATGAGTGCATATATAGTGGTTAAATAAATGTGAAAATATATTAATTTAATCTTAACTTTCCACAAAACCCAAAATAAATATGGATAAATACAGATAAAATTAGCAAAATATAAATATGGATAAATACAGAAGGAAATGGCAAAAAAATAAATACCATAACACTGGGAGCCCTAATCATAAACCACACGCCCAAGTGCTTTAGAGGTTTCCCAAGAACCCCACATCTCTACCTTTGCCGCATAATTTAGTTAACTGCTGCATAATCTGAGTTGACCTGTCAGTGTGAAAGTACTGCAGAATGGTTTGGGAGCTGACATTGTGAGAATGAAATCCACATTTACAGACCACTGTGGGATATTTCCTGTATTTCAAGATTCCCAATGAAATATGGGTTTTGTACCGTTGCATTTTGTGCAATAAACCCACCAGACATTCATGGTTGTGTGTGAAGTAAGAATTTCCTCACCCCCAAACTGCTTTGCAGAGCTGTAACACTGCTAGGATTATGTTGCTTGGAGAACCAAATCAAAGGGCATTACTGACACAGCAGGTGTCAATAATCCGATGACGCAGCAATATTGCAGCATTTGAATCCGAATCATGAGGGTGCCATTAGGGTGAAATGGAGAATTATTGTGGAGAGTGGTATTCCAGCACCTATTGCATGTCCAGATTTGGCCAGAAACTCTTTTACTGTGGATTTGGAACTTACTCCTAACTTGGAATGGAGGCCTTTGAGGGACAAAATAGGTAATGTGACGGTTCTGATTATATTAAACGAGGAATTAGGTGTAATTTGGTATCTTGAAACCTCTGCAGCATCATATTAGCAAGGATTGGCTAAGCCAATTGGTCTGGCTTTAGCAAGCTGGCGCGATGGTTACATTTAATTGTATTTTATTGCAAGCATATGCCACAAAAAACAAAGAGGAAGAACCAAAAAAGGTAAAATACTGCCCTCTAAACATGGTATCCATGTGATTGCAATCAAGATTTCAAATTGTAGAAAAAAATAACCATTGAATGTAATTTTAAGACAACCACTTAGATGCTTCCTAACAGGCAGGGATACTTACAGTAGATAGTGAAACCATATGGAAGTAGAGGAAAGTATTTGTCTTATCAGTGAAACAAAAGTTAGTATTGGCAATTAAAATAACCTGAAGACATAGATGAAACAAACAAGGGTGAACTGTCCTGGCAACGAAGTCCACTATTCTCAAGGTGGGTGTGTGCATGTCACCTCGAAGAAAGAAGATCTCTAAGAGGGCAAAAGAGCAGATACACGAAGAGTCATTGCCCCCATGCTATATGCTCCAGTGGGAGATGGACAATGTGAATGGCAGCTGAACAGACCAATGGATGAAAAGGGCTGACCCAAAATATATCTTGTGTGTGTGTGTGTGTGTGTGTGCGTGTGCGTGTGCGTGTGTATATATGTTTTTATTTTTTTCCTGGTCAAAACCAAGTTCCCTCCTACATTTTGAGTAGAATAGAGTCACTATTTCTTTGAAATTCACCAACAGTTCCAGGGAAGCTGCAACCTTTGCAGGCGGTTTACTGGTGGACTCCTGGAATTCTCTTGTGAATTCCATTTTCCTATGAGTAAATAGTCAGGTCTATATATGCTGTATATGGATATAATAATAACAATAACAACAGCACAACAAATACTAAGAATATCGATAATAATAATTATTATTATAATAATAACATATAAACAGTAACTGAATGCTTTAGTGGTTCTTGAATGGTAGGTGTTGCCAGGGAACGCACTGAAAGGGATACGATTAATCTGAGAAATATGGGCGGTCGCAGTGGCCCCGCTGTGGCTAGAGTCTCTGGATGTTGCATGTAGCACCAATCTAGTGAAACTGTTGATTCATTAAAGAAAGGGTTCACATACTAACAAGATCAGTGGTGTTGTGTCTATGGACTGCCCGGCGCACGGTGATGCGTGGGGCAGCGCCGGGCACGCAGGGAGACTCACACACACTGGTTGCGGTCTGGAGCGGGACTGCCTCTGCGCAGCCCCGCCTGTTTATTTATCGTCTGTGGTCATGTGACCGCGGGCACAACCAACAGGGGCCATGGCGCCGGCAGGGCAGGCTCTAGGGCAGTGCGATCGGTGACACCGCACCGGGCGCTGAGTTTGAGTGGGGGTGCCATGTTTGTTGTTTTAAAAGCACCTGATGCCACGTTCCGCGTCCCAGCAATTTTCAAGCATCAATAGACATGTACCGATAACTCCGTTGATTAATGTTCTTCCTGGAGAGAGACCGGAGCTTTGTCTGGTAGAGGAAGTTTTGACTCATTATAGTGCAGAAGGTTAATATGCCAGCTGCAAAGAAGTGTCCCATTCAGATCACAAAGTGCATACACTATAAATAGGTCAAGGGGTTATCGCTTTTGTCAGAGAAATCCTTCTGTTGCTTGCAGTTTAAAAGTTAACATCCATATATAGAGCAGTGAGCTATTAACTGTCCTCAAAGAGCTGCATGCAAACTGCAAGGAATATATTACAGCTGCATGTTTTTTTGCCCAGTCTTTCCTTATCCTAATATTGCAAAAAGGGTTCATTTGGGTAGAAATCAATAATTATTATTAAAGAAAACCCCTAACAGTGATACATTTTAAATTCAGAATTTGTGCTTTTCCAGACCAAGGACTCCTAAACTATACTGCCTACCAGTATGGATGACATGTGACTCCTACACCTTGTAGGCCTCTGTCTTATGTAACATTTCCTATACACTGATTTACACACACATGACTGTCTCCGTGCAACATATCTGTGTTGTAAAGTGTTCGACACCTTACACTGGTACGAGTGGCCCTATAAAACTAAATGAATCTAAGAGACATTGGTGATGGTGACTTGAGGGGCATTGTCAAATGGTATTAGTGGGGGAATCCGTGGTGAGGAGGTCATGGGGGCGGAGGGGTGCAGCCAGAACACATCCCTGGGTGCCCGGGATGTATATGAAATACACTCCTCCGTGGCTGAGAAGATTACAAATGGGCTTGAAATAACTATGCATTTAGGATGCATACCTGCTGCCATAGCTAGATAGGTGAATTATCAATCTCAGCTATATGTTCTTTAGTTAGCAAGTAGTTAGTCCTTAGTAAACCAGAACATGACCCCACCCCCACCTCCAAATCACCCAAACGTTGGGGCACTTCCAGGTGCTTAAACTCTTAAACTTGTTCTATGTTCCAGGGCTGGTTTTACCCAGTGTCCACCAAAATGTTTGCATTCCCTCATGTACTGAAGGGAAACTTGACTATATATATAAATATAATAAAAATTGTTGTGGTTTTATTATTGAGGGAGAGGATGTGGTGTTACAGCCAGAGTTGCTGACTTTGGAACTGTGGGGCATATTTACAAGCAGGCGATAAAAACATTATCGCCGATTTTGCGGCCGTTTTCGGCCGAAAAGGGGCGATAATTTTATCGCCTAATTAGCAAGGCCACGCTAACACGTGAAACCTTGCTTTATCGTCAGGATTCCTAACGCCCAGCTTTGCATCTCTAATGAGATGCAAAGTGGGCGTTCCTGACCTAACATGACAGGAGAAATGTCGCTAAGCGACATTTCTCCTATCATCAAGCCCCACGCTGTGAAGCATAGAGTCAGGAAAAGTAGCGATAACCCCTGTTATCGCTACTTTCCTTACGCCTGCTTCAGGACTGACTTAGCCATGATATCCTATGGAGGGTGGATATCATGGCTAAGTTTGTGAGTCCTTATCAGCAAGCTAACGCCACATTGCATGAGATTATCGCTGGGTTTCCAGCGATAGTCTCACGTTAGGCAGTTAGCATGAAGATTTTAATCGCTGAGGAGATAAGCGTTGCTAATAGCATGCTATCTCAGCGATAAAAATCCACGTTACCCGGCGATAATTATCCTCACGCTAAGAGCGCTGAGCGATAATTATCGCCGGGTGTTGCTGATATGCCCCTATGTCTCTGCATCGGCTCAACATATTGTGATTCTGGGCAAATCACTCATTCTGCCCAAAAAATTATTGTAACCTTGTGTAATGTAAGTGGTACTCATGTAAAGCACCCCAAAACCTTTGGGTTGAGTTTAAATTATACAAAACTGCCCCCAAAAAAATAACATTCTGATGGGCGTGGTTCACTGAACCTTTTTAATATTCCAAGTGTGCTGGGTCCCTTAAAATACATACATTTTTGTGTTCCCTTCTGTTTAGTAGTGAGCATGGGCAAACTGATGCTTTTCATGTGATTCATTAGACAGTAACTTCCTTGTCCAGTTTCTGTATTTTTGCTGGAAGGGGCAGGTATTGCTCAATGGGGCCTGCACATGCTTCTATATGAACATAAGAAGACCTTACATCATGGGTTCTCACTACGGTTATCAAAAAAGTGTATATCATTGGTGCACAATCTTTCTAGTGATATTTGCATGTTTTGCTTTTCCATAAGTACGTGGAATTTTGGATCACTCATGCAAAATGCAAATCTGTCACCTACCGCCATATTTCAGAACTAAACGCATCTTCACAAAAATAGTTCTAAAAACACAATTGCTGTGAGCTGGTTGCTCACTTTGATCCCGTGCTCCCTCGCTCTCTTTTTACCGTGAGCCGCAGCATATGTACACATGCTCACAGGGGCATATTTACAAGCCCATTGCGCCACATTTGCGTCACTTTTCCCATGTTAAAAGTGGCGGAAGGGGCTTATAAATCTGCCCCACAGTGCGGAACATGGGTAAGAGCAGGGCTCTAAGGGGACCTGGTCCGTCCTGGTCTCAGACGCGGTAGTAATTTGAAACGGACGTTTTAAAGGGTCCCTTTCGGGCCCTGTATTCGTGTCCTTAATATTTTCATGGAAAAATATTGATCTATTTCTGAACAATGGGAGTAAAAAACAGTAAGATAATTCATGTCCTTGCTGCTTATATTCCACTAGACAGTTTGCTTTTTCTAGGATGTTGTATAAGGGTTTTTTCCAGGCAGCATATTACTCCCGACTAGTGCATAATTTGAACTCAGTCATATCCAGGTGTTTATATCTGGGCACAATTGATTTGTGAAAGGCATTGCCTGTCAGGGGCAAAAAGGTGTTTAGAATACGGGCCATCCAATTCTTGGCCTCTCTGCAGAGAGAGAGAGAGAGAGCAATGGTCACCTGTGCCAGTTGCAATTGAGGATCTGTGCAAATTTGTGGGTACAGTGGCACTCGATTTTAGTGTTTATGTGTAAGCCACGCCCTTAATTGTATAGGTCACGCCCCTTTCAGAGATCCTCCATTCCCCACCCCCACACACACTCTTTTTTCATTCCACTTAAAGCCCTGGGTAAGAGGAATGTCAGCTTGGCGGAACATAACTGATGAAACTGAAGCCAAAGAAGTAGTGAGCAGAAAATATCAAAGAAAGACAAGTTCCACAGACAGAAGTACTTTACAGCAAGGAGCCATGGGAGGTGAGGCCTGCAACTCTGATGAATCGCAGCATGCGGCAGATGAGCGGAAGTGCTGAAATATTAAAAAAGACAATATTACATTTCACGGATAATAAACCGAGTAGCTCGCTGTCCCTTCCCCGGAACTGTCTGAGCCCCCTGTGCCTTTTCTCACTACCTGTTGCGCATGACTTCACACATCCTCACACACGCAGGCCCGGATTCCCAAGGAATCACATTTTCCACGCGGCTCTCTGTTTTGTGCGCCTTTTTTTCACACCTGCCCCCAGGCCATCTCATCCATTTTTAATCATGCCCATCGCTTCTATGCAAATCAAGCCGTCCTGCTCCTCATAGGAAATGAAATAAGAAATAGGCCCCGTGTTTTAGGATATGTAAAGATTTAAGGGCTCCTGGAAACTGGTGCGCGCGCGGGGTGGAGGGGGTCATCGCGCGGGAAAGCTTAGCTCGTTTCCCTTGTGCGTCGCTCTTGGATTTCTAAGCACTGGACCCCAATGTAGACAACCCCGTGCCTTGATTATGCAAAGATATTCTCATATCGGATTTAACAATCCGCTTTTCTTTGCAAACAACATTTCGACAGAGGGTATTTCGACACAAGAAAGAGCTTCTTGGGGTCATCTGGGATTTTTCGCCACTGTTCTGAGGTAATTGAACAGGCATGATTTGGAACGCGGGATGAAAAGCAGAGCGAATAAACTTGAAATATTTTCACCATGTAAGAGGAGGAGGGGTGGTTACGAGGGGATGTGGGGCTCTGAGCCCGTCATTCCTCTACAGCCATCAAGGGTCCCAGAAAGCAGTTTAATTTGTAAAAAAAAAAAGTGTGGGGTGCTCTTGTCAGGAGGCATCTTGCAGCAGCCCATTTCTTCTGTTAGCGCCACCTAAAACAGAACTGAGGGGCATATCAACAAGGGCTTTATCTCTGCTTTTGTGGCTTTAAAAGCCAAAAAAGCAGAGATAAAACTAGCACCCTATCAACAACAGGGTGCTAACACGCAAATTTGCATGTTAGCACCCTTTTACTCTACGCTTCCCCTTGCATCTCTAATGAGATGCAAAGGGGGCGTTCCAGAGTAAAATAATAGGAGAAATGTCGCTAAGCGACATTTCTCCTATTATCAAGAATGTCGCTAACCCTGTTAGAGACAAAAAAGCAGCGCTAACCGCGGTTAACGCTGCTTTTTTACGTCTGCTAATTTTCAGACTTAGCCATGCTATCCTATGGAAGGAGGATATCATGGCTAAGTTTGCCTGTCCCTATCAACAAGGTAACGTGTGATTATCGCTGGGTTTCCAGCGATAATCTCACGTTAGCCTGTTAGCGTGAGGATTTTTATCGCTATTGAGATAAGCGTTGCTAATAGCACGCTATCTCAGCGATAAAAATTCACGCTAGCCGGCGATAATTATCCTCACGCTAAGAGCGCTGAGCGATAATTATAGCCGGTTGTTGTTGATATGCCCCCATGAGAGTGGGAAGGGGATATGGCGTAATGGCCAGAGCTGCTGACTTGGGAGCTGGGAAACCAGGTTTGAGTCTCAGCGTCGGCTCAACATCCTGTGATTCTGGGCGAATCACTCAGGGGTATATTATCAAGCCAGGTGATAAAATTATCGACGCTTTAGCGGCAGTTGGCGATAATGGGCTTGATAATATGCTCTATGGAATTCCAATTGTAGCCCATGTTAGACGTCCTTCACATCTAACATGGGCTTCATTTGGAATTCCATAGAGCATATTATCAAGCCCATTATCGCTGTTTTAGCGGCAGTTTTCTGCCGCTAAAGCGGCGATAATTTTATCGCCTGGCTTGATAATATGCCCCGTAATCTCCCCAAGCCTAAAGTGCTGGTGTTGATTGATTATGTGCCGGTGCTGAGGACCAGAAACCACCAACTCAAATTAAGCACCGCCAGGAAAGTCCAAGAAAGGGATGAGGCAGAAAAGAGGGTTGCCTCTTATAGCCCTGCACTGACAATCTTAACTCATTATGCCACCCAATATAGTAGCTCCCTAAATACATGTCTCAGGTGTCGCCTGCAGTGCAGCTTTTAATCAGGCATTTCAACCTGGCAAAATAAACCTGTCTGACTGTCCTAAACGTTCCCGTTTATTACTTATAAGTCACCCCTAAGGTAGGCCATGCATAGTGAAATGTCTCCAAAGTCGTTATTCATTGTGGCAAGGCTGGCCTCATGTAGATGAGCGCTGGTTTACCTAATTACATGTAATAAGTGTTAAATTCAGTTTGGGATCAGCTAGGGAAATCCTCCCTTCACTCATTTTAAGTGTAGTTTAAAATCCTTTTTAATGGTAAGGTTCAATTTAAAAAAATTGCTATTGTGAAAATGCCACTGTAAAAAGTTGACATTTCTCTGCCTAACATTTCTGCAGCCTTTATGTGAGTGTCCAAAGGGGTGTTGAGAAATGTGTGTTGGAGCCAGACAGCGGACACAGGGCCTGGTCTTCCTGACAGAACGGCTGGGGAGGAACTGTGACTTTTTTTGCACTTTAATATAACGCAAACTCGACCCAAAGGTATTGGAGAGCTTTACATGAGCACATGTTACATTACACAAGGACACATTCATTTTTTTGTAGGCACAGGGAGATGAGGTGATTTGCCCAGAATCACAGGTTGTTGAGCCGATGCTGAGACCTGAACCTGGTTTCCCAGCTCTAAAGTCGGCAGCTCTGGCTGTTAGACCCTGATTATACTTCAGAGAGTATTCAAATTGGGGGTCTCTAGTTGTCTGAGGTAGGTACCTTAGTCCAAATAGGGACCCTTGCTTCTAGTCAGGGAAAGGAGGGACACACTCTCAGATAAATCCTGCTCACCCTCCGGTAGCTTGGCACGAGCAGCCAGACTTATCTCCAAGGCAATGTGTAAAGTATTTGAAACCACACTCCCAGTAACACAGTGAAACCACCACAAATGGACACCACACTGGTTTTATAAAAATAGCAGTATCTTTATCAAAAGGAATACGATGAGACCAAATGATAGAAATCCAACATATGCGTATTTATAATATTTCACTTTGCCGGTTATTAGGCCAGCAATCACTTGTAGGTTCTTGCGGTATTAATGAGCAGTTCACGATGACCTAATGCAGTCCTAATGCAATGCCATGCAGTTCGTAATGCAGTTCGTAATGTAGTAATAAGACAGTCCTTAATGCAAGTACTAATGCAGTTCGTAATGCAAGAATCAGGCAGTTCGTAATGCAAGGAATAATGTGGTTCGTAACGCAAGAATCAGGCAGTTCGTAATGCAAGGAATAATGCGGTTTGTAATGCAAAAATCAGGCAGTTCGTAATGCAAGGAATAATGCTGTTCGCAATGCAAGAATAAGGCAGTTTGTAATGCAAGAATCAGGCAGTTCGTAATGCAAGGAATATTGCGGTTCGTAATGCAAGAATCAGGCAGTTCGTAATGCAAGGAATAATGCGGTTCGTAATGCAAGAATCAGGCAGTTCGTAATGCAAATAATAATGGGGTTCGTAATGCAAGAATAATGGTACAAGCCAATCTGCGCGGTCAATTCGGGCACCACTAGGCCCCAGCAGCAGAGATAACGGTCAGATCCTCACTCAAAGCCTCAGTTACGATGACGGCCCGAGCCGCAAACAGCAATGCAGCAGCGTGGATGATGTTTCACGCTGCGGGGGAAATGCGGTCATGGGGCACCTCGTAAACAGCACCACAAACCACACAGCAGTCTCAGGCGTGCAAAAGCACACGCACCAAGCACCGCTGAGACACAGTTGGAAACTTTGATGTTCCTGAGTTTCCACAAGAGGGGACCAGCTCTATTTGGGCCCTTGGAGACAAGTTAATTCAGGACACAGCACACAGCAAAGTCCTCTCAAGCAGGGGGACACAGCACACAGCAAAGTCCTCTCAAGCAGGGGGACACAGCACACAGCAAAGTCCCTTGTCCTCTCCTTAGTCAAATCAGCAAACTGCAGGCCAGTCCCAGAACACACAGCTAGGCAGTCCTTCTCTTCAGTCTCTTCAGCTGTTCTCCTTTGGCAGAGGTTCCTCTTGATCACAAAGTAGTTTCAATCCTTTTTCAGTCTAGATTGCAGTCTTGAGTTCAGGGGTTTCAGCTCTTACATTTATACCCCTAAATACCTTTGAAATCTTTGTGTTCAGGGGGCTCTGAGCCTGGTCCAAACCAGTTCTGGGTATCTTCCTGCCAGTACACACCTTCTTCCTTTGATAGTGAGGGTCTGGCCCCAGACACTCCGCAGGAGGTGGAGCCATTCTTTTGTGGCAGCAGCACAGCCGTCTTCGCATCAAAGGGGCTACTCCTCCCACCACACCAAATGCAGGCCAGCCTGTGCTGTCTCACATACTCCTCCCCCCTGGTGTCAGGACACTCCCCAGACCCTGTCACATCCCATCCCAGACAGTCAATACACAACCAGGCAGATAGGAGGGTCAGGACAAGAAACCATCCACTTCTAAATATGTGGGTTCTAAACACACAATTTTAAAACCATCTTCATAGAAAGATGTGTTATTAAATTCTGAATTCAGCTACACTAAACTTCATCTCTCCATCTTATGCCTATGGGAAGATATGCTGGAAACATGGGACACAGCCTTCCCCATTCTGTCCTATGGGCAAGATGGCCTTGTAACAGTGAAAAACGAATTTGGCAGTATTTCACTGTCAGGACATGGTACACACCTCAGTACATGTCCTACCTTTCACATACCCAGGGGATACCTTGGGCATACTATAGGGGTGTCTGATGTGTCTAAAAGGAAAGGGTAAGGGCTGGCAAGTGGGTGCATTTGTCAGGACCACAAGGCAGTTAACAAACTGCGTGCAGGCACTGCAGTGCCAGGCCTGAGATCTCTCTTTAGGGCTACTTGTGTGAGTGGCACAATTAGGGCTGCAAGCCCACTAGTAGCATTTGCATTACCAGCCCTGGCACACATAGTGCACTTTACTAGGGACTTTACTAGTAAGACAAACAGACCAATTATGGACAACCAATTACCATAACACTTTATACAGGGAACACTTGCACTTTGGCACTGATCAGCAGTGGCAAAGTGCCCAAAGCATCTAAGCCAGTAAAACAAAATCCCTCACAGCATCAGAAAACAGAGGCGGTAGAGGCAAAAAGTCAGGGGTAACAACGCCAAGAAATGCCAGGTCTAACAGAGAGGCTTCCGCAGCACACTCAAATGAACCTGACAACTGCTCTGCCCCTGCCTTTACTTTCATTAGCCAAGCTGGAGCCAAACCCAGGGAAGAGGGAAGAACCGTCCAGAAATAGCTATGGGGGTGTACAAAGGATTGCCCCTCATCCACAGACCGGCACAGTTGATAAACGTTACAACACCAGAACCTGAAATCAGGACACTCCTGGACCTGAGAACATTTAGAAGGAATGCCCTGCCGTCTGCAGAAGGAAGACAGGACATGCTTGTCTTTCCTTCAGGGCCCCAGAAGTGACTACAAGAGTCACCTCCTGTTCGAGCTACAGGGACACACCAAGCTTCCAGAGGCCTTTCTTGCTACCCAGCTGACCAGAACCAACTAGACTTGACCTGGTCTCCTCTGCTGGCCTCTGTGGGAGTGAGTCTTGACCCCCAAGAGCTGTCCTCAAGGTCCTGGACCCTTAACTGGAGCCAGAATGTGCTCCACCATGAGCAGCCAAAGAGCTTCACCAGATCCGACGCAGAGTCTTGCACCGCAGCATAGCGCAGCACGTGACCAGCAGCTTCTAAAGATCCGACGCAGAGTCTTGCACCGCAGTATAGCGCAGCACCTGACCAGCAGCTTTACCAGATCCGACGCAGAGTCTTGCACCGCAGCATAGCGCAGCACCTGACCAGCAGCTTTACCAGATCCGACTCAGTCATGCACCACAGCATAGCGCAACACTTGATCAGCAGCTTCACCAGATCCGATGCAGTCTTGCACTGCAGCATAGCGCAGCACCTGACCAGCAGCTTCTAAAGATCTGATGCAGCATGCTGCAGAGCATCGCATCGCAGCACTGCGCATCTCTGATCAACGGCTTCACCGAGCATCTCTGATCAACGGCTTCACTGAAGCTGATGCACAGCAACAAATTGTGTCACACAGTCTCCCATTGCAGCACCACGCTGCTCCTGATTGATGACGTCACCAGATGCAATGCAGAGCCTCACATCGCAGCACCGTGAAGCCCCTGCATCAAAGTCAGAAGTTAAAACTTCTAGCAGCCTGAGCCTTTTTACTCTACCCAGCTCGTGCTCCATTACTGTCGGCCTGAACTGTTGACTTTCCCAGTCCAACTCAACCAGATACCTGCAGTTGACACTGTAGGCTTTTTGGTGCTAATTTTGATTTAGCCTAAAGCTTAAAAAAAAAGAATTACTCCAGTTGGACTAATTACATTTTTGTTGCCATTTTAGTTAATAAAATATTCTCTATTTTACTCAATCAGTTTGGAATTTTTCTTATGTTGTGTTTTCACTTTATTACTGTTTGAGCGTTGCACAAATACTTGACACGTTGCCTCTAAGTTAAGCCTGACTGCTTTGTGCCAGGCTACGAGAAGGTTGGGCACAGGTTTATTTATTGATATTTGTGATTCACTCTGAGAAGGATTGTGATTATTAATTGAAGTGGGATCTCACCCCCTTCAACAAATGATAACATTTCTTAAACATACTATAAAGAAAAGCTAGAAGCGGCGATTTATACATTTTTTATTTTAATTTTAATGGAGTTTTATGTAGCGCGGACTTGACCCGAAGGTATTAGGTATCAGAGCGCTTTACATAGCACCAGTTGCGTAACATGAGGACACATTCACTTTTGTTAGGCACTGGGAGATAAAGTGATTTGCCCAGAATCACAGGATGTTCAGCGTCATTGCCGAGACTCGAACCCGGTTCCCCAGATTCAAGGTCTAACGCCCTAGCCTCTCCCCATGTGTGAGAATTAAAGTGAAGAGCAAAGCCAGAGCCAAGCGAGGAACCTCCACTGATGAAAGAGCCAAATCATGACCTGAGCCAGCTAGGTGCCCTAAGGATGCAGAGAGGAGGGCTGAGGATAATTGGCACATAAGTGGATATGGACATGCTGAATGGGCACGTGCCACCGGTAGTTCACTAGGGTCGGTGGTCACAGTCAGGCAAATGTCACTCTATTGAGTCTCTCTCAGCCCGACTAACCTTGAACACCAGCCCGTTACAGTAACTTAGATTTGGGCTAATGCTTGTGGTGAAAACAACAGTTGTGTAGTACAGCCAGCCAGAGTAACACACAGGGAGAGTCGTGTCTTAAGAAGTAGACGCGTGTTTGCCTGGCATTGCTTCTCCTATGTCAGTGGAGCCTTAAAAAAAAACACATGTGGCAGAGTGCCCCCACCTGCCCCTGAGTGCAACTGAGGAGGGGTGGCCATCTCCACAGACCTTCTAAATTGTCATTATGAGGTAGTTCAAAAGGAAAACAGCCGGCAATGCTGGCGGACCACTAGCCGGAGGGTAGGCAGAATCTGCCTACCCTTTGGCCTGGGAGTCTTAAAGGAGCTTTGGCCTGGCCAGTGCTGAACATATGGGTCGACCCAGGCCCGGCCCTTTATGCAAAACCCATTCTTTAGGATGGGGGGAAATAGATCGTTTCAGTTAAAAAAGAAGGCGTTTTACAATATCAGACTTCCAGCAGATTTCATTAGGTCATCTTAAATCTTTAAAATTGTAAACTCCTGGGTAAAAAACACATATCATCTGCAGATCCAAACACCAGAATAGAAAACTCTTTTTACTAAAAAAAGTTAAATATAATGACAAACCAATGTGTTCCTCCTTTTCTCCAACACCTTCATCTGACCGTAGCAATTTCCATGATTGAGCTCAGAACAATAAAACCTATAAAACCACACATGAGATTTGCTAGTACACGCCCTGAGTATGTGTCTATGGAACACATCTCTGGTAGGCTGTGACTAGCATGGGGACACTGGCAAATGCAGGGCCGGACTGGCCGTAGCGGGCACAGGTCGTTGTCCCAGTGGGCAGAAGGGTGGGGGCCGGTTTTGTTATTAGGGGCCGTTTTTGCAGCAGTACTTCAATATTGGCCCCCTATACAAGAGCGGGTGTGGTGCGGCGGGAGTGGTGCTTCTCACTAGCACCCCACCATTCCCCCCTCACTACCCACCCCCCCACTACCGGGTCCGGTCGAGCAGATTGCCAGGGCTGGTTCCTGTTCCCAGTCCAGCCGTGGACAAATGGTTGGTTCACGGGAGTGCTTCTTGGTTTGAAAGAAGCACCCTAGTCTGTGTCCCACAGGGGAAATACTGGAGTAGCAGAATGGCCTTCTGATTGCTAGCAGCTTCCAACAATTAAGTGAAAAATTGCAAGGGGCACAAAAGAATCAAGTGTAAAGAAAGAGGGGCTGGATTAGAAAGCATTTTTGTCTGGTGCCATTTCACACCTTGGGTGGTCAGTCAACGCCATGCTTAGTGCCAGCACCGTTTGTCACCATTTTATGAAAGCAGCATTATGAAAGTGGTAATGTATGTCAAGAATGTTTATGCACATTTGTTGTGCGGCATTTTGTTGAGCTGGTGATGTGTTCAGTTTTTGGGGCTGTCTTATTCTGCTGTACTAATACAATGTGATGTTGTGTTTACTGCAGCTTTGGGTTGCATTCTGGTGTGGCTGTTTTGTTGTGTTGTACTGTTCAGCACCTGTATACCCCTCAAGTGATAACCGCACTCTACAAATCCTCATAACATTTTATGAACCTCTTAGGTTTCTCCCTTGACGTTAATGGGTATGCCTGCATATCCCTAAAGTAAATACATTTTGGATCAATTATCACTGTACTGTCTTGAAATAATTCAATAAGATTTATCATCCTTGTACTCTGGCACCTGCCCAATTTGAAGTGTTCGTCATCCTGATGTGGCATTTACATACCCAAAGCATCATCTACCATACGCCTTTCCATCTGGTTCTGTACTCTTTATGAATGACTCACTTCTTTAACTAACTTTAAAAATGCTCTACAGCCTTTATTTATACTGAGTCATAAATGATAAGTCAAGGTTGTCATAGTTAAATATTGTCTTCCCTCTGCATAGGAAGCACGATTTGGGTGATTTATGAACCGCATTAAAAGTTCGTCCTCTACTGGTCTTGTCTTGAAATTGCGATGATTTGGCAACATTTGTCCTGAAGAAGACCTGGGCGCAAAACCTTTGCACAGAAATGAAACATGGGTCCACCTGATATAATGGCTAGCATAGGGAGGCAAACCACCCCTTGAACATAGCTTTCAATACAGTGTATTTATCTGACTCAGAATATATGTTTTCTGCCATTCCCTCACTAGTAATCTGAATCATAAATTAAGTTGTATCTAATCACATATTTTATTGCTTTAATTCTGGCTTCACTAATATCGGAGTACATTTTGGCCAAATACATTGTGATCAGTCACCTCACATACACCTTCTTCACCAATCCGGCCCACTGTTTCCTCTTAGAAAGAACACATTTATCTTGTGTAGGCTAATAGTACTTTGCCTGGAATTTGTTGCACATTGTTAAATGTATCTCTAACAGGAATGGAATAAAGTTACCATTGTTGCTGCTACAATTACTTCATGGATAGGCAAAACCAGTTGACTCGCGTCCTCCTGATTCACTTCAGCAGATATGAGTTGAGTGCTGAGGTACGGTGTCAGCATCCTTTCCCCTGGCAGAGGACCCAGAATAGATTGCGTGGCTATTTATCTTTCTGTTGTGTACAGGATAGTGTTGGTGTTGGATCACGTTCCAAGCAACCCCGCACTTGCATAATTTATGATGTTATCAAGTGTAGAGTGCATTTGATGTCAATATGTATCTCAGGGGAGTTCTGAAGTGCAAAAATGTGCTCTGGTGGTACACTCAGCAGGCTTAAAATATCGAAGAAAGAAAGCCCTATAGCAGGACAACTCAGATTGGAATGGTCACACCACCAGCATTAGTGTGATTCACAAATAAGGTCATATTTATGGATTGTGAGATAGCAATACATGATTATGAAGTATTTTCACTTTGATGGAAGAAAAAGCTGAAATTCTGGGTCATATTTCGCAGGAAAAATGAATATCAGTAGATGGGCGAATACATCTAGAAGAGGGCTGTGTTTATCCAGATCAGAAAAAGTGCATGCATACTCTCATTTAATTCCCAGTTGTGATTGGTCTATGTAGACATAGAGTGCCAAGGAATGTCAACATTAAGCCCTTAAAGGTGGGTTTTAAGCTTAAAGTTCCATCATTGTTCTTTTATCATTATGACTAAGGTCACTTTGTGTGGATTTGTTGAAGTTGGAAGCGATTCAAAAGCAACCCATCTAAGGTTGATCTCACTATGAAATAATTTTAAAAAGTGAGTGGTCGGTGTAGATTCAGCTGGTCTACATCTTGTCTTACTTCTATGCCCTTCAATGCATTGCTTCATTTCCCTCATAGTCATCCTGATGTACGTGAGATGACAATGGCACTGACTCAATAAACCACATTGTCGCTATTGTTGTTTATGTGTGTTTGCAGCTCCATGGTGAATGTTTGCCAAGGTCAATTTCTTTCAAGGTACATTACTGTTCACACATGGGTAGTGACCAATAGCCAGTGGAAGTGTCGAGAGGTTTCTCTGGCTCAATCTTGGTTTCTTCTTGTATGTTCTTGAGGGTCTTTAATTTTCTTCCCTGTAAGGAACCACTAATGAGAATACCTCACTTTTTATTGATTAACTTGGTATATCTGTTTGAATATGACTTCTAAATATAATCACACATAAGGTTACTTGTATGCTGTTGATTTCCAGTAAGGCCTCTCATTATTATTACAGGTTTGCACCAGTTTGTTTGGGTATAATCACAAAGGTTTCAGTCGGACTCCACTATACAGCCAACCATATATATTATACTCAGAACGAGTCATCCACCATATCACTCAATCCAATTCATTACAGCCAAGATAGGAGAATAAATCTGTATACCCAGAGCTACTAGTAAATGCAAGACTAATGGCAAAAAGTTAAAAAGATTTTATTCAATCCAAAACATACAATTCTGCACAAGAAATGACACTGTGTCATGAGATAGAAAAACAGCAATACAAATTCACTACATTTAATTTAAAAAATACAAGCATATCACGCGATATAGATCAAAATAAAGCGAGAGTACAAAGAACAGACCAAACACTTTGTCTTAGATTGATCACATTCATAATACTTGTTTCTCAAAAACTGACATGGGTGCTGTGTTCTGTTGGCAATCAAGTTTCAGTAATAATACAGATTGTGGTCCTAATGAATCAAGCGTCGACGCGTTTCGGTGGAGAAATTATAATGCCACCTTTTTCAAGACAAACGTATTATGACTCTCGAAAATTGATAAAAACAGGAACAATAAAATTCACCTGTGTAGCAAAAAACACATGAATCAATATATCTAGTGTCAGCACTGTGTACATCAAGAAAACAGTTGGAGAAAAATAATTTTTTATTAAAAAAATCAAATTTTGTTCACTTTAAAAGATTATTAGCCACAATATAAAGATGTAATGCTCTTCCCCCACATACAAAATAATGAACACCAACTAGAACCTTGGTAAGCATAAGTTCTCACTCAACAATAGGAAACAGAATAAATCTGTAAATTATTCATAAGAGGTCCTATTTGATGAACCAAAGACTAGTTTTTTGTTTACCATAAAAATAGTTCTTCTGAAAAGCACAATAGCCTGGCAAGTAGCTTGTACGTATAACAGAAAAAGAATTCCCCAATCCCATTCCACTCATTTACCACATTCTACCACACCACATTCACAGATCTCCTTTACACTTACACTAAAACCTCCAAATGAATGTTGACAGCTTACCTCTTTTATCATAGAGGTTTAGAGGGATATAGGTATATCTTGAGCAGCAGATTAATAATATATCTGAGCTTCAGGGGCAACCACCTCCTATTTTCAGCACTGCCTGACCAAGAACTGCCTGAAGGATGTACCTGTGGGTACTTTTTGTTAAGTGGTTTGGTAGTAAGTATATATGCTTATGCTTTTGGGAAAGCTGAACATTTTGAGACTAAAATAACCTTACATGAATAGAAAATGTGACCTGACATTAATGTAGAAAATGCATAACAATGTGAACTGTGTAAAATGTGCCTTTCTTCAAAGTGCAAATAACTAGCATGCAGCATAACGATTTGCAGAAAACTCTCATTTCTACTGACCTTTCACGACTAGGCCTTATTTTCTTTCATATCTTCTTAACTTCCCCTTTAAATAAAATGAATGCTTATTGAAAATGTCAAATTAGTGCTAGAATTTGACTGCAGAACTCATCATTGCTCTGAAATGTGTTGTTTAAAAGAACATTTCTTTCTTTCTTCCTCACACGACATGATTTCATTGTTTTAGACAAATGCATTTGCTATGTGCTTATAGCTCTCATGATTTAAAGGGATATTGCAGATAGAAAATGTTTAGTTTATTAGGCTAGTCCATTGAAAACACAATGGAACACTGAACAACTTAGAGTAGGCTTGCAAAGGTTCTCATGTGAAGCTTCTCTATTATAGCAACTGTATAAAATGTTAGCAAACTACAGATAACACCATGCCAACTCGAGCGTTTACAGTGGGAATCAAGAGAAAAGATGACAGACCATCGAAAGATCTACTCCATTGGCTGAAGATGACTTAACCCCCGGAGTTTGAAACATATGTTTTCACGTTTCAATGTAGTACGTGTTCCTAGCTAGAGCTAACGCATTCTATGCACCTTTCCCCCATACCCATGGTTCTACTCTTGCCTGTAGTGCTGTAAGCTACTGCTAACGGCGACTTCTCTCTTACCTAGCCTTTGTAGGTGACTCTTCTATTCTGTGTTGACCATAGCTACTGTTGTGATCATTTCCTTTTACTTGATTTAACCGTTGCTACTGTGACTGTTGGGGGAATTCGGCCAAGTTTCCAAAACAGTTCTCTATTGGGAGTTCGATCCTTTATAGCTTTTAACTCATGGCTCCAAGAAACCTTGCTCTTTTTCAAAAGGAACTCTCCATGGGTTCTTTATAGGATAGGTTAGGTCCTTTAGATTAAGATAGGGATTCTTTCCTTTATGGAACACGCTGCTATTTCTCATGTTGACTCTGACCAAATTCCTTTAGATATTTCTGTAAACAGACTTATCTGACTAAACTGAAAAAAAGAAACAAAAGCAATTACTAATATCTTAATGAGAAATAAAGCTTTTAAAACTTTACCAAACCCCCCAACAGCATACAACCTTGCACACGCAACAGTATATATCACAATCCCAATAAGATGAATCAGTGGGCGATTGTAAACAACACCAATGTACGTGTATCTTCTGCAGGTCTCAATTCATGTACAAATAGACTCATGATTTGACGTGCCTGCTATACACTCACCCTCCTTGTGGACCTAACTTATGGCACACGTCGCCTTTGTCAATGCGGCAAAGGAGTTAATTGCCCATCTCTATGTCCTTAGGTTTAGATACAGCATTTGGACAGGTCTTATATAAAGCTCCCATATACGCATAATCCATTGTGAACAGCCTTTGGCCGTGCACAGTGGTGTTTGAGCACAGGGCCTGATCTTCCCCGCTCCCAGGCCCGTCTACTGCCATTTAATTTGGTGGCCTATGCCAAGCTCCCCATATGGATTAAATCCATTGCGTATGCAATTAGACCATCAACCGAGGGGGTTGTATGGAGAGTCTGGCCCTCCTGCCCTTCGGCCAGGTCTACACCATTCCGCCACATGGAAATAACTGACTTTGCACAAGCATGGCTGTGTGCAATCATAATTGAGTGATGGGCTTGAGTTTTCTCAAGGATACACTGGTTTGGTTTACACCACTCTGTATGCCCTTCAGCCATGTGCAGAAGAAGTTGGGTGAAGGGCCTAGAATTCAACCAAACAGTTTCCTCAACTTGCATGCCACAGAGCTCACTATGCATTGCCTTATGTCATGCATAGTTCATTAGCGGATTTTCTGTGTTAACATTTTTTCATAATGTCAAATTGGTACATTGGAGTTTTGCCACCAGTCTGTCTTTGAGCTCAATGAATCTGATTCAGAATTGATAGCAACACATTTTTAAATCTTTCTGCGGCTTTAACATCTTGGTTGGGAATCCTGGCACATTTTTTCTCAGTTAGTGGATCCTTACCTTTCCACTTCTATCGTCCACATTTTTTAGGAAATGAGTTCAGCTGGCATTTGCTGATTGGTTGCATCACACAATGGCGGCGACAACAAAGTCTTCACGCGCATCCAATCAGATTTCCAGAAACTTTGGCATTTTGAGTAGCTACTGTATTTTCCCCAATCACGTGTGATTTGACCCATTTGTCTTCGGTCTTAATAGATATAAAATATACAACTGATTTCCGCAGGATGCAATGACAGCACCAGAGGATAAACTCTGAGGCTAAGAAGCTGAGTTAAAAAAAAATACCTGCCTCCCCCTCCTGTGAAGTAACAACTACATAATATATCACAACATCTGGTTCCCTGCTTAACCAGTTATTATCTTATATAAGAACTCCCAAAACACCTTTGGTTGAGTCCGCCCAGAGAGTACCACCTTATCTGGGTGTGGAGAAAACGCCTATGATGAAGCATGTCACTATTAGTGAGTGAGGCGTCTTCTTCAATGTCTTGATATTCTACCCGACTAAGTGAATACTTCAATATATAAGATATCCAGAGGTCTGGTGATACAACAACGGGCTTCTCGGTATAACTGTATACCCTCGTGGGATAACAGTTAAATAACAGCTGCCTTTAGTGATAAAAAGTAACAACTACAATCTATGCTCCTGGAACAACAGCAGTTGGAAAAAAAATGATCCCTCAATGCTTGTAGAATGGAATTATAACTAGTAAAGAATAGAGGCCGAGTCTGATCTTGACCTGGATAGTTTCAAGTGTGTGTCAAGATGTGGGTGGGTTGAAGAAGATGGGACACAATGCTAAGGTCAGAGGTCGGTTCAATGTATGCTCTGCTGCCTTCAGCTGTACACTACAGGATACCAATGACTGAAATGTTGTGAAAGGATATATTGTTGTAATTGTTACTAGAACAACCTCTTGAACCAGTTGCAGCCGGCATGGCCCGCGGGTGGGTGGGCGGATGCGGGGGTCATGGAGGGGGGGGGGAGGGCGGTGGTCGCAATTGCAGAAGGGAGCATCATTTTTTTTTTAAACTTACTTTGCCGCTGGGTCTTGCGTCAGCATTGTGATTGATCTGTGATACGACGTTAAGCCAGTGTCAGCCTGCATGGTGAATGGGGTAGGTGTGCATGACTGGTTTGGGTTGCCCGGGAGGGCCACCAAACAGTCATTGCACATGTAGGAGTGGGAAAACCACTCCTCCCCTGCCCTGCTCCCAGAGCACAGCAGCCCCGCCCGCCCACCCGCAAAGGAACGATAAAATGATAAAAACTGAAAGTTATCTTTTTATGTTTTTGCTTCTCGCATTGATTGAAAGCTGTGGGGCAACGCTCCTTCGCCATAGAGGAGGATCCGCCACTGTCTTGCACGTGCCGATGGTGTACTTTGGATTGCGTTCTGCATTCCATGAGAATGTTTGGCCAAGGAATGCAGAAGGGACTCCAGTTGATCCTGTGATGTCTTGTTGCAAGAAACCTGTTTCCTACTCTTGGAATGGACTTTGCTGCACGTCTATATAGGTAAATATAGTTTCACTATATTTAACAAAACATATATGTCCCTCGTCATTATATATACATGTCTCCAATGTGGAGGT